>NC_092153.1:21266166-21566166 GCF_045791955.1 Oncorhynchus clarkii lewisi
TAAAACCAGTGTCTTCCCTCAGGTAAGAACACCATACATAAAACTAGTGTATTCCCTCAGGTAAGAACACCAGACATAAAACCAGTGTCTTCCCTCAGGTAAGAACACCATACATAAAACTAGTGTATTCCCTCAGGTAAGAACACCATACATAAAACCAGTGTCTTCCCTCAGGTAAGAACACCATACATAAAACTAGTGTATTCCCTCAGGTAAGAACACCAGACATAAAACCAGTGTCTTCCCTCAGGTAAGAACACCATACATAAAACCAGTGTCATTCCTCAGGTAAGAACACCATACATAAAACTAGTGTCTTCCCTCAGGTAAGGACACCATACATAAAACCAGTGTCTTCCCTCAGGTAAGAACACCATACATAAAACTAGTGTATTCCCTCAGGTAAGAACACCAGACATAAAACCAGTGTCTTCCCTCAGGTAAGAACACCAGACATAAAACCAGTGTCTTCCCTCAGGTAAGAACACCATACATAAAACTAGTGTATTCCCTCAGGTAAGAACACCAGACATAAAACCAGTGTCTTCCCTCAGGTAAGAACACCATACATAAAACCAGTGTCATTCCTCAGGTAAGAACACCATACATAAAACTAGTGTCTTCCCTCAGGTAAGGACACCATACATAAAACCAGTGTCTTCCCTCAGGTAAGAACACCATACATAAAACCAGTGTCTTCCCTCAGGTAAGAACACCATACATAAAACTAGTGTCTTCCCTCAGGTAAGAACACCATACATAAAACCAGTGTCTTCCCTCAGGTAAGAACACCATGTGCATATAACACTTTCAATCACTTGTCACCCAGTACCTCAGTACTGACTTGGTTCATCCTAATCTACAACCAAGTTCCTCACACAAGGTTCCATTAGACCCCCAGGAATGTCTAACTATTACACCTGGGGTTCCGTGTCATTTATCACATATACATCCTATATGGGCGTGTACATAAATGTAGGTATCGACTGTTCCTGTAATTATCAACCCCATGAGTGAGGTGCCACTTACATACTGGAACGAGTCATCAACCACACGGTGCTTTTTCTCATTTCAGACTTCTGGTTTTACAGGCGTCTGCTTACCTTATAATTTGCTGCGCTGCACAGCGGGACGAAGATCATCCAGACGCGGTGGTCACTCTGTCCTGGCGAGCTCGCCAAATGTTGGGGGGTCCTTTGCATGGGGGGAGGGGGTGGGGGTAAGTTTCCTTTAACAATCAGTCTTCCAGATAGATGACACAGACACAGGAACCTTGGTATAAAACGCTTTAGTAATAAAATGCAATTGCAGACGGAGATTCGCATACAGAGTACATCAGTAGTCTGTCGTAAACATCTGTGTGGTGAAACAGGAGACCGCACTCTTTATGCAACCTGCCTTCAATCATATCTTAACGTTGTTGCATTGGATTACATACAACGTATCTACGATGAGAAAAGCATGTCTAGACTGTGGTTTCTCACTCTACTATCTCGGCCTTGAGCCCGCGTGACTTATCAGCAGCTGCAGGCAATTCTCAGCCTGAGAAGTAAAGCAGCACATGTCCATTTACCCAGTACTTTTCCATCATTGCGCATTGCAAGCATACAAAAGGTTATCACACATATACATAATAATCATGGCACTGGTGTAGCCCCACACCTGACCCCCCAGGGTAACCCCTGACACTATTATGGTAGCCTAGAGTGATCGTTTTTGGAGGCCATGGTGAGAGGGTGAAAGGGTTAGATGAGCTATCTTAGTAATGCAGCAGGAATCCAGACAAGATCTGTGAAATGAATAGTCCCTGAAATCCTTTCGTAAGTCTCCGTCTAGTGGTATTACAATCCCTCACGGTACACAGAGAAAGGACACTAATGGCAATAGGTGTACAGCGCGGTGAAGATAATGTACGGGTTGATGTTAATTGAACGACATAATTTCAAAGTGGATCTTCGATAGCTAAGGCTATTCAGAAGATAACTTTAGTCCTTTAAACACGTTCACTAAATGTTCCAGCTCACATAGAAAAATGGCAATCAAATGAAATAAAGGTGGATCTGTGATCAAAGAGGTAAATCTGTAATGAATCTTGGCTAATTTACCTGATGGATGGGTAGAGTTTAGCCTTCAGTAACCTTAGAACCTGAACACATGCTAGATGACCTCTGACCTTTAATATCCGCAGAGGTTTCTTTGTGCCCCTAAAAGACACACACACACACGCGCGCACACACGCCGTGGCCCGAGTGTGTTTTGTATCAGATATGCTGCCTGGCCAGGCTGCATGAATAACACCCTGTCTTACTTGACCCCACGTGACTTGTACATTTTCCATGGTAATTGATTAAGAGCCCAGACTCAGCCATGTTTGTTATGAGTGAGCCACACTGTTGACCTTAAAGCTGGTACAGGATTGAGATTGATCCACCGTGCAGCAGACCCACAGCACAGTACCATTTGATTGTGTGGTATCATTTCACCAGGGTGGGATGACGTTACGTCACTGTGAAAACAAGATACAGAATAGGGAAATCTGCTGAATTGGGTACCTTCTTTGACGGGGTTCAAAGACACAAGGAATGAATGCATCCTTCATAGTCCAGTTTACTTAGTTCTGTTCCGTCCTCTTTTGTAAAGTAGAATGCAATTAGTACACTTTCATTATATATTTTGTATTAGATCATTACGCTCAGATGACTAACGCACGAAACGCACAGAAATCTCAACTTAGATTTATACTTACAAAACTTCCAGATCAGGGTGTTCAGCAACAAAGATAAAAAATGACGCATTGGTGTCCTCAGGGGTGTGAAAGGAGTATGCCCTCCTCTGCCATCATTTATTCAGCTTCCTGCCAGCCCTACAGTTCCCACAGATCACAGAGAGCACTCTCTGTTTTCCCCCTGAGTGTGTCGGCTGGCGCCACGCCAGGACGGGCTGAGCTGCTACTCTGAGGGACGAGGACAAGGGACGGCAGGCCCAGCCCAGTGAGACCAGAGACAATGGGCGCTGACACACCGACTGACTGACTCAGCCTGGCTGGCCTGGGCTCTGTCACACACACGCTCTCCTCTCCTTCTGTCTTCTCTTTCAGCCTGCAAGACCAGGTGGAGGCTGCAGTCTGCAGGGACAAGATGGGGACTACTGTATGAACGGTTTTAATCTATGACGTTGTACTCGTGAGATGGCGCTTTGTCCTTCATACTGTATCTTCGACCAGCACCAAGTAGGACGTCGTTTTAAGTCCTTGTGTATGTAATGTGTTGGTAACCAACAGGCATTTTCAGTGACATTTCAGTTGTTTAAACATACTTGAACACCATAACTTGAGGTGTGGACTGTGTTAGAGTATTGTGGCTGTCATATACTGTATCCATGATTCATGATGTTATCCTCAGCCAGTGGTTTTACAATGCTCAATAAATCAAATTCATTTCTAAAGCACTTTTATCATCAGCAGATGTCACAAAGTGCTATACAGAAACCCCAGCCTAAAACCCCAAACAGCAAGCAATGCAGATGTAGAAGCACGGTGGCTAGGAAAAACTCCCTAGAAAGGCCGGAGCCTAGGAAGAAACCTAGAGAGGAACCATGCATAGATAGATGATGGCATCAAGTTCACCTGTTGCCGACCTCTTGATGGACCCTGCCCCTCTAATGTGCTCTTTTGTTCCTGGTACTACAGAAAGAGTCTGTTTCGAGTGCTACAGAGAGTCTGTTTCTCCATGACACTCCAGAAGGCGGTTTATTCATTCACATGCATTGGCAACACGTTGGACCACTTGTCTCATCCCGCTGCATACACGTGTTTCGGTGTGAGAACCAGCGACCACCAGACAATCCTTGTCAGCGTTATTGTCCTGAACTGAGAGTCTGAGACACCACACTGGGCCCAGGGAAAAAGGAAAGTCACACTTAAGTGATCTCCATGTAGCTGAATGTGAAGTCCAGATGAGTCCTTTTGTTTTGGTCCAGTCACATCTCAGTGGACTAAGACGTTCCAGTCCTTGTCCTGCCCCCAGAAACACTCAGTAAAAGGCCTGCCTGCCCAGAGCTTCCAGTGAACTCCCTCCTCTCTATTCTGTCTCAGGCTTAGGCCTGTGTGCTGCTAATTCAATAAGTGTTTATTTGTCACATTCAGGAAAGCAATAAACGCCTCGTTGTTTCATTTAGTCTTCATTTATTCAATTGCCATTCCCCCTGCATTAGAAAAGCCCTCGCTCTCTCTCTCTCTCTCTCTCTTTGATATCAATAAGCAGCTCTTCTGTTGGGCAGACACAGGACACAGAACTTGAACCGCGGGCCATTTGACAGAGGCTTGTTTTAGGGATGGGAAATTCGCTGGCGTTATTAGCGCCATTGTGTGAAGCTAGCTGCATCGTGGGCTGTGGCTGCGGAGGGGCCAGGCCCTGAATGGTGCGAGGCGAGCCCACAGCGAGGGAACGACCCGGGGGAGAGAAAGGGGATTAAAGCCTGTAGAAAAAGACAGGTTTCTGGTCATTGTGCGCCGACGTAGGGGTATGGCAGTGGGAGATCTTCCGGCTGCTCATTGTTGAGAGGAGAGTTGCACGTCCTGAGAGGCTTATAGCATCAGGAATCCTTTCGGCGGCAGAGCTGACCCTGTGACTTCATTCTGCTGACACACTGCTGTCAGGATGTGTCTCCCCAAATCCAGTCAGACTCCACTGTGAGCCCTTAGAGCTAGGCTGCAGACTCCACCAGGCTACCTCATTTTCTTACTTCAGGGTATTGGGTAGGGCACTTCTTGGTGGTGCTCTGAGTGTAATGTAATCTTGTTGTGTTTGGGTAGAACTGCATAGTTAATGCTGAGATCTGTGAAAGGTGAAACGTTGCCACAGGTCACCCCATGCACATTTGTTATTGTTGTTTTTGTAACGGAGGAGTAGAACACGCTCCGCTGTTCTGTGGTATGTGCAGTGATGTCCGAGGGAGTAAGACGGTGCTTGTTGTTTGAAGTAATTTCCTTGTTGTAATATCACAAACAACTGTGGCAGTTTCACCGCAACAACCTCCAACTTTTAATTATCATTTTTTTTTTTTAGCTTCACACCCAATAGTGTGTGATTGCGGCCCGCAATTCGGGGCGTTCCTGCATCCCATTGGTTCCTGCATGAACGCCCCCCTTCCGAGCACAAACCTCATCACGTTTGTGTGGCACTTTTTATTTTCTGGATTTCCCCTGATTGTCGATGCAATTAAAATGTGGGTCACAAAGGAAAATCAAGGTATTATCAGAGTTTTTTGGTGGCGAAGGACACTGTCTACCCGTGTCCTAGCTAGCTAGCTACCGGTGTCGCCCCTGCCTCCCTCCTGCTGTTTACCGGAGTCCTAGCTATCAAACACAGTTCTATGAACGACGCCGAGGGCAGGACACTGTGCTTTGCTTCCGCCTGCCGAACACCTGCCCACGCCGTCGTTAACAGAGCTGCGGGAAAGCAGTGCCTGACAGTGCCTCTTCTTCTTCTGTGGGGTTTATCGGCAGGTGCCATCCAATGTTATGGTGCGTTACCACCACCTACTGTACTGGAGTGCCCCCGCCTCCCGCCTGTGGACCAGAGTAATTAGTAGGACCAATAGAAGTATAAAGAGGGGTTCCTGCAGATACAGGAACGCCCGAAATTGCACCCTTCTCTTCACACTAGGTATCACTGTTATTGCATATTTTGAGCTGTGGGGGGAGACATAACTCAATAAGTGTAGTGTAGTAGAAGTATTTTACACTGAGCGATTCAAAAATAAAGTATCAAACTAACAAAAAATGCCCGTCACAATGGTGCTTATATAAAGCACACTGTTTCATCATGTAGGCCTAGCAGTAAACTATACATTGAAAAAGTATTTAATTGAAGCTTTTCAGACAGTGCCTTCCTATCTGTCAACCCTTAGGGACAGTCTAATAGTTGTGTGTTGTTGACACTATTAAGGAGCAGTTATGCAGATTTGAGTTGGTTTTAGCTTTGGTAATGGTCTGAGTTCTGAGGCCCATTCAACAGCAAGCCATCATAGCATGACCACCAATGATGCTATCACAAGGTAAGTCCATAGGGTGGCGTACAATTGGCCCAGCGTCTTCCAGGCTTAGGGGAGGGTTTGGACGGGTTAGGCCGTCATTGTAAAATAAGAATTTGTTCTTAACTGACTTGCCTAAATAAATAAAGGTTTAATTTTTTTTATTTTATTTAAAATAAAAAGTCTGAAACTTTAACTACAAGGACTTACAAAGATAACCTTTGGTTGACTACTGGATTGAAATATAGAGAGGCTTACTGTACATCAAGTTATTATGTGGTTATAACGGGGCATATACACTGAGTATAACAAACATTAGGAACCCCCCTCCGCCCCCTTCTGCCCTCTGAACAGCCTCAATTCGTCGGGGCATGGACTCTACAAGGTGTCGAAAGTGTTACACAGAGATGATGGCCCATGTTGACTCCAATGCTTCCCACAGTTGTGTCAAATTGGCTGGATGTCCTTTGGGTGGTGGACCATTCTTGACACACGGGAAACTGTTGAGCAAGAATATCCCAGCAGTGCCTGGCACCTACTACCATACACCATTCAAAGGCACTTTTTTTGTATTGCCTATTTACCCTCTGAATAGCACACATACACAATCCATGTATAGATTGTCTCAAGGCTTAAAAATCGTTCTTTAACCTGTTTCTCCCCTTCTACACTGACTGAAGTGGTTTTATCAAGTGACATCATCAATAAGGGATCATAGCTTTCACCTGGATTCACCTGGTCAGTCTATGTCATGGAATCTGTTCTTAATGTTTTGTATACTCTGTGTAGAAGAAGCTGTTTGGAGCCAACTTTATTGACACTAGAGAGCAGTATCGAGCCATAGGACTCTGGCAACCAGAAGACATTGAACTTGACTTATTCTGTGTGGTGATAGAATCGGATTATTTATGAGATTTCTAGATACACAACATGATCAACATGTTCACGAGACATTTTTCAAATCCATTTACAGGAGCGTTATGAAATGTCATCGAAGTAGAATTAGAATAAATGAGTGCATAGAGTGCATTCAGAAGGTATTCAGAGCTCTAGGTTTTTTCCACATTTTGTTACGTTACAGCCTTCTTAAAAAAGAATAATCCTCTACACACAATAGCCCATAATGACAAAGTTAAAACAGGTTTTTCAACATTTTTGCAAATGTATAAAAATAAAAATAAATGAAATACCTTATTTACATAAGTATTCAGACCCTTTGCTATGAGACTCGGAAATTGAGCTCAGGTGCATCCTGTTTCCATTGATAATCTTTGAGATGTTTCTACAACTTGATTGGAGTCCACCTGTGGTAAATTCAATTGATTGGACAACTGTCTATATAAGGTCCCACAGTTGACAGTGCATGTCAGAGCAAAAACCAAGCCATGTGGTCAAAGGAATTGTCCATAGAGCTCTGAGACAGGATTGTGTCGAGGCATAGATCTGGGGAAAGGAATTCTGCAGCATTGAAGGTCCCCAGGAACACAGTGGCCTTCATCAATCTTAAATGGAAGAAGTTTGGAAACACCAAGACTTCCTAGAGCTGGCCAAACTGAGCAATCAGTGGAGAAGGGCCGTGGTCAGGGAGGTAACCAGGAACCCAATGGTCATTCAGTCAGCGCTCCAGAGTTTCTCTGTGGAGATGGGAGAACCTTCCAGAAGGACAACCATCTCTGCAGCACTCCACCAATCAGGCCTTTATGATAGAGTGGCCAGACGGAAGCCACTCCTCAGTAAAAGGCACCTGACTGGTCTCTTGGAGTTTTCCAAAAGGCGCCTAAAGGACTCTCAGACCATGAGAAACAAGATTCTCTGGTCGGATGAAACCAAGATTGAACTCTTTGGCCTTAATGCCAAGCGTCACGTCTGGAGGAAACCTGGCACCATCCCTACGGTGAAGAATGTGGTGGCAGCATCATGCTGTGTGGATGTTTTTCAGCGGCAGGGACTGGGAGACTAGTCAGGATTAAGTGAAAGATGAACTGAGCAAAGTACGGAGAGATCCTTGATGAAAACCTGCTCCAGAACTCTCGGGACCTCAGACTGATGCAAAGCTTCACCTTCCAACAGAACACAGTCAAGACAACGCAGGAGTGGCTTCGGGACAAATCTCTGAATGTCCTTGTATGGCCCAGCCAAAGCCCGGACGAACATCTCTGGAGAGACCTGAAAATAGCTGTGCAGAGACACTCCCCATCCAACCTGACAGAGCTTGAGAGGAAAGAGCAGCCGAGAAGAATTGGAAAAACTCCCCAAATACAGGTGTGCCAAGCTTGTAGTGTCCTACTCAAGAAGACTCCAGGGTGTAATCGCTTCAAAAAGGTACTGAGTAAAGGGTCTGAATACTGATGTAAATGTAATATTTCCGGGGGGGGGGGGTTTGTTTATTTTTTGCTTTGTCATTATGGGGTATTGTGTGCAGATTTATGGTGAAAAAACTCAGTTTAATCCATTTTAGAATAAGGCTGTAATGTTACAAAATGTGGAAAAAGTCAAGGGGTATCTTTCCGAATGCACCGTGTGTTGAAACATTTTTTTTTACATTCAGCATCACTACATCAAGGGAAATATATTATTCTTTCTAACAAAGATATCTACATATATTTCAGGATGTTGTGTATCCCTGGATATAGTCAGAATTCATATAAACATAACAGTTTTGAAAACATAGTTTGTCCAAAAAAAGTGGTCTCTTTGTTTATCTTACCCCGGTATGGGGTAAGTGGGCGATGGTGTCCTGTTTCAGTGGGTGATGGTGCTGGTAGGTCAAAGTTTAATTCATGGAATGGGGGGTGGTATATTGTATATCTTAAACGTACGCCTTTAAGACACAGACGTTCAGATATACACTGAGTGTACAAAACATTAAGAACCCCTACTCTTTCCATGACGGACTGACCAGGTGAATCCTGCTCTTTCCATGACATAGACTGACCAGGTGAATCCTGCTCTTTCCATGACATAGACTGACCAGGTGAATCCTGCTCTTTCCATGACATAGACTGACCAGGTGAATCCTGCTCTTTCCATGACATAGACTGACCAGGTGAATCCTGCTCTTTCCATGACATAGACTGACCAGGTGAATCCTGCTCTTTCCATGACATAGACTGACCAGGTGAATCCTGCTCTTTCCATGACGGACTGACCAGGTGAATCCTGCTCTTTCCATGACATAGACTGACCAGGTGAATCCTGCTCTTTCCATGACATAGACTGACCAGGTGAATCCTGCTCTTTCCATGACATAGACTGACCAGGTGAATCCTGCTCTTTCCATGACATAGACTGACCAGGTGAATCCTGCTCTTTCCATGACATAGACTGACCAGGTGAATCCTGCTCTTTCTATGACATAGACTGACCAGGTGAATCCTGCTCTTTCCATGACATAGACTGACCAGGTGAATCCTGCTCTTTCCATGACATAGACTGACCAGGTGAATCCTGCTCTTTCCATGACATAGACTGACCAGGTGAATCCAGATGAAAGCTATGATCCCTTATGATGTCACTTGTTAAATCCAATTCAATCCGTGTCGATGAAGGCGAGGAGACAGGTTAAAGGAGGATTTTTAAGCCTCGAGACAATTGAGACCTGGGTTGTGTAACATGTACCTTTCAGAGAGTGAATGGGCAAGACTTAATTGCCTTTGAATGGGGTATGGTAGTAGGTGCCAGGCGCAGCGGTTTGAGTGTGTCAAGAATTGCAACGCTGCTGGGTTTTTCACGCTAAACAGTTTTCCGTGTGTATCAAGAATGGACCACCATCCAAAAGACATCCAGACAACTTGACACAACTGTGGGAAGCACTGGAGTCAACATGGGCCAGTATCCCTGTGGAACGCTTTCGACACCTCGTTGAGGAATCGAGGCTGTTCTGGAGGGCAAAAGGGAGAGTGTGTAACTCAATGTTATGAAGGTGTTTCTAACGCTCTGTTCGATCTCACTTACTCTTCCATTTCTTGACCAGTTGTCTGGGACAGGGATGTTGTTTCAATTCGTAGGCAAGATCACCGTATTGAAGGCTACTAAGCTCATAGAATTGGTCTGCGAGGTTCTTGATATGTTCAGCAAGCTCAGACTCCATGTCGTCAGATATGAACATGTGTGTCTCTGCTACTCTATAATAGCCTCTCTTTCACACCAATACATGTTAGTTTTCTTTTTTTTATCAACGTAACTCTTCAGTGTCCTTCAGTCTATTTTCTCCTCCCTTGCTGCTGCTCAAATGGACTTCTTCCCTTCTCTCACTGACCTGGCTGCTCTCTTAAGAACCCCAAGGGGGGGGGGGGGGGGGGGGGGGGGTTCTATTCTATATTGGTTCAACTTAATTTCATTGAAATAACATGGAAACAACGTTGATTCAACCAGTGTGTGCCCAGTGAGAAGCATCACGAAACATTAAATGAATTTGACTTTGTGAAAATCCGTTCTTTGGACCTATCATGCTTACCCATTTTTCCATGTGGTTTCTAACTTCACAGACTCCATGAAATGATGGCAACTTCCTAAATATTCAGTCATATTATTAATGTTGTATATGGCTTACTAGAAACAAGGGGTGGCTCAATTAACCCTTCGACGCACCCTACTCTCCCCTAAAGCACTCTTGTGCAAGGACGTTGCTTAAACTTCATGCCAACATTTTCATAATTGATTGATCTATCTTTTTAGTGTGTACGTGCGTGCATGCATTCGAGTGTGTATGTGTCTATTTGTGTGAGAGAGGAAAAACAAAACAGGTGTAACTATTGAGAAACCCTACATTGAGAAACCCTACATTTTCACCTTGTTATTAATGGGCATGAATGCACAATGTCCTGTGTCTCAACAGTTTCCCAAGGTACCTGTGTACCAAGGGGAACCCCCCTGACATAAATAGGATCATTGTACACCTCTGGAGTGATGTTTTCAGGACCCCTATGACTAAACAAATTGCTATGTGACCCCAGCGCCCCCATATTTACTTGTGACAGGTGTATTAATTACAGCCGGGTTCCCTCCCCACCCTCCTCATTACACCCTGCTCTCTGGGCCTCTTTGTGAAGGGTTTTCCAACATGAGAGTGTCTAACCTTTGACCTTTAACTCTCGTATGGGTCCCCTCCCCTGGCCCCTGGCCTTGGTGGTCAGGGCCCCCAACCTGCCTTGTCTAAAGACGCCTGATTTATTTCTCAACACTCTAAGACTAAATTACTCCCTCTCTTCCCTGACCTCCCCCATTGTGCCGGATGAAGAGGCGAGAGGAGGAAAGGAGAGGAGGAGAAGAGGAGGACAGCTTTCCTTCACTCCAGGCCAAATACAAGGGAGCGAGGCTGGAATTGGCAGCAGAGGACATGCATGAAGCAACCACGCCACTGACCAAGGAAGTATTTGAAAATGAAAAGATGTTTCCCATCTGTGTCATCTCACAGTTTCTCAGAGGAAGAGAGGGTGAGAGGGAGAGGAGGGAGACAGAGAGAAGAGAGTGAGAGAGTGAGAGGGGAGGGAGAGAGAGAGAGGAGGGAGACAGAGAGAAGAGAGTGAGAGAGTGAGAGGGGAGGGAGAGAGAGAGAGGAGGGAGACAGAGAGAAGAGAGTGAGAGAGGGAGAGGGGAGGGTGAGAGAGAGAGAGAGAGAGAGAGAGAGAGAGAGAGAGAGAGAGAGAGAGAGCATGTTTTTAATTATCACTGGTAAAACTTGTTGAAGAAGATAAGGAAATATATTAGGAACAGCCAAGATAATCACCTGATAGTAAGAACAGAAAGCCACTTGATAACATGTAACAGTACGTTCATTCATGTTACATTTTGTTTGACAAAATCAGTCTTGGTGTGAACCAGTGGACTGTGGTTGGGGTAATGAGTGACTCCCACCCCACAGGCTAATAACCCCCTTGTGTTTCAGTGTACGTGAGGGGAAGCATAGCCCTGAGGGCAGGAAGTGGGGGTTGATGGGCTCCTCCCATGCCCCACCCTCTGTACACCCACTCCCATGTCTATGGTATCATCAGCGCAGTGGATTGAGAGCCAGCGGAGCCCTGACCTCCCTCCCTGTCACACACACACACACACACACACACACACACACACACACACACACACACACACACACACACACACACACACACACACACACACACACACACACACACACACATCCCACTGTGCTGCTCAACTCTGTCTGTCACAATGGAATGGCAGCATGGCCTGGCTGTCACAACCTATTATCACTGAGGCGCCTCTCATACTCTGCCTCCCTCTCTCATACTCTGCTTCTCTCTCTCTCATGTATCTCTCATGCATCTCTCTCTCTCTCTTGCTCTCTCTCTGTATCTCTCTCTCTCTTGCTCTCTCTCTCTGTATCTCTCTCTCTCTCTCTCTCTCTCTCTCTCTCTCTCTCTCTCTCTCTCTCTCTCTCACACACACTGGACAATGGATGCCTGCTATCGTCTCAGATGCTGATATTTCAATCAGCCTTTGTTTACTTGGCATCGTTCGTGGCCTTGGGAGATCAATTGCAGCGGTGCTCTTTGTTATCTCTGTGAACAGGCTGGAGGAGGAACGTGAGAAGAGAAGGAGGGGAGAGAAGGGAAAGGTGAGAGCGGAGGGACGTCCCGTAACATGGCTCCTCCCCCCACAGCCAGGCCCAGCACCATAGAGGAGACCTCAGAGACCAGAGGGACCAGAGGAAAGACTAATCACTGGTCTTCTCCGTCACCTCTGTCTAACCTCTGGTCGGCTCTGATTTGCACGCCTCACTTTTCTCGCCCTGCAGTTTGAGCCAGACAACACGGAGAAAGAGACGGCATCGCTGATTGAAAACATGGGAGGATGATGATGGCACTAATGATGGCGATGATTAGGATGATGAGGAGAGTGATGATGTCACAGTTGATGATGATAAAGATGATATTGACATTCACTTTTGCACGTACCAGAAAAAGGTTGCAATCGGAGTCTGACCCGTCCTAGCCAGCCAGTGTTTGTCTTATTTAGTGTTTGTGGTCCAAATGGCACCGTATTACCTATGTAGTGCACTACATCGGGAATAGCGTGTCATTTGGAACGCAGACAGTGGAATTAGGTGTGGTACAGGCTGAACTTCATGTGATGGCCTCGTACTGCATTCCAGACTGCTGGAGTGTCATCTAATAAGGTGCACTGCAGACCAACATCTTACTCCTCCACCGGGATGTCTGTAGAAGAAACAACACAGACAGGAAAATGAGTCTCTTTCCGTGTGGTGGTGGCCGGCGGCCTCAGACGTACTTGTCCTTCCCATGATTCTCCACAGACTCGCCAGGTCAAGGCATTTCCCTTTCCACATTATTTACATCTCACCCAACCTTCACTCAACTTTGATATTGCAACGCCACTGTTGCTCTTTGCTGTAGTACGCATTAAAGTAGACCCGCAAGGTTACTCTGTCTGTCTGGAGCTCTGTACGACCACACGTCTGGAATTGTTCTGCGGTAAGAATGAATTTTCTAAGGAAATGAAGCGACGGTGCTATTTGAAGTTGACAAAGGATGGATACCGTCACCGCGAGCCGCGAGGCTCTGACATTCCTGCTTTAAGTCTCTTGTTTTGGGATAATAACTGGTGCATTTCTGGTGCAGACAGACAAAGGGGTTACAAAGAGAAAACAAATGCCATCAATGGACTTTGTGCTGAGACTAGAGAGAGAGAGAGAGAGAGAGATAGAGAGAAGAGAGAGAGAGAACTTTTTCTCTATTTGCTCGGAGGAATCTGCAGCCTGGCCTCTCAATCTCTAGGGGTGGAGGTGGTGGAGGTGGAGGGGACTGGGGACAGAGGGGTGGAAGTGGTGGAGGTGGAGGGGACTGGGGACAGAGGGGTGGAGGGAGTGGAGGGAAAGGTCAACAGGGTCCCTTTTGTTTTTCCCTCTTCTTCTCTTCCCACACGGCACGCTAGTGGTGATGAATCAGACCCACACGGCCCTCTAGTGGTGATGAATCAGACTCACACGGCCCTCTAGTGGTGATGAATCAGACTCACACGGCCCTCTAGTGGTGATGAATCAGACTCACACGGCCCTCTAGTGGTGGTGAATCAGACTCACACGGCCCTCTAGTGGTGATGAATCAGACTCACACGGCCCTCTAGTGGTGATGAATCAGACTCACACGGCCCTCTAGTGGTGATGAATCAGACTCACACGGCACGCTAGTGGTGATGAATCAGACTCACACGGCCCTCTAGTGGTGATGAATCAGACTCACACGGCCCTCTAGTGGTGATGAATCAGACTTACACGGCACGCTAGTGGTGATGAATCAGACTCACACGGCCCTCTAGTGGTGATGAATCAGTTTCACACGGCACGCTAGTGGTGATGAATCAGACTCACACGGCCCTCCTCTGGCTCTCCTCTGGAACCTCTTTGAAGTTCATGGCAGGTGGCGGGCGAGCTCTTTCTCAGACGGATGCCCTTGATGACAAGAGGCACCCCCGTGTTTATAACACTACTCTGACAAGTCATAAAAGTCTGGCCCGGGCCAGACAGCCAGTGTGGGTCGAATAAACAGGCTCAGGCTACCCACCCCTCCTCCGTTCTCAAGATGCCAATGACAAGTTTTGGTTCCACATCAACAGTTTTGGACAATGTTGTCTGATATCAGATGAGGGAGCGGCTGGGGGAATATGTGAGATTGTCGGACTGGGTTACTTTAGGAATGAGAAGCAAAGCTACAGTATATAGCACAGATAGATCAGCAAATGATTCACAAGAGGTTAACATTCAAAGGCCAAAGGTGATGTCTGCAAAGTCTCAGTTGAAGACGTTGCATTTAGACTTTGTATTTAGTCATTGCCAAGTGTTGTCTGCAGTACACAAACTATATAAACTGAGTGTACAAAACATTAAGAACACCTGCTCTTTCCATGACATAGACTGACCAGGTGAAAGCTATGATCCCTTATTGATGTCACTTGTTAAATACACTTCAATCAGTGTAGATGAAGGGGAGGGGACAACATATTGTGTATGTGTGCCATTCAGAGACTGAATGGATAAGAAAAAATATTTAAGTGCCTTTGAATGGGGTATGGTAGTAGGTGCCAGGCTCACCGGTTTGAGTGTGTCAAGAACTGCAACGCTTCTGGGTTTTTCACGTTCAACAGTTTCAACAGTTTCCTGTGGTTCACCACCCAAAGAACATCCAGCAAACTTGACACAACTATGGGAAGCATTGGAGTCAACATGGGCCAGCATCCCTGTGGAACACTTTCGACACCTTGTAGAGTCCATGCCCCGATGAATTGAGGATGTTCTCATGTTCTCAGGGCAAAGGGGGGTGCAACTCAATATTAGTAAGGGTATGAATACTTATGTAAATGTGATGTTTTAGTCGTTTTTTTATAAATACATTTATAGAAACTTTTCTTTTGTTGATTTGTCATTGTGGGGTATTGTGTGTAGATTGATGGGGGGGGGTTAGGGTTAGGGTTAGATTGTAATGTAACAAAATGTGGAAAAATCGAAGGGGTCTGAATACATTCGGAATAAACTGTATATATACACTACCGGTCAACATTTTTAAAATACGTACTCATTAATGGGTTTTTCTATATTTTTAATATTTTCTACATTGTAGAATAATACTGAAGACATCAAATCTATGAAATAATACATAGAATCATGTAGTAACCAAAAAATTAATGGGTTATTTCCTTTGTTTTGCATTTATTTAGTATGGTCAGGGCGTGAGTTGGGTGGGCAGTCTATGTTTGTTTTTCTACATTGTATGGTTCTCAATCAGAGGCAGGTGTCATTACTGAAGACATCAAATCTATGTTCACACTATATAGGCTGTTATACGTTTTGTTTTGTAGTATTGTAGAATTCGTGTTTCATAATAAACATAGTAACCATTTTGGTCCGACTCTCCTTCGTATGAAGACGAAACTCGTTACAACAATTCAAAATATATTTAATATTTGAGATTCTTCAAATAGCCACCCTTTGCCTTGATGACAGCTTTGCACACTCGTGACATTCTCTCAACCAGCTGCATGAGATAGTCACCAGGAATGCATTTCATTAACAGGTTAGCCTTCTTAAAAGTTCATTTGTGGAATTTCTTTCCTTTTTAATGCGTTTGAGCCAATCAGTTGTGTTGAGACAAGGTAGGGGGGGCTATACAGAAGATAGCCCTATTTGGTAAAAGACCAGCTCAAATAAGAACAACAAGACAAATGACAGTCCATCTTTACTTTTAGACATGAAGGTCAGTCAATGCGGAAGATTTCAAAACAATTCACATTTTATTTTATTTGTCACATACACATGGTTAGCAGATGTTAATGCGAGTGTAGCGAAATGCTTGTGCTTCTAGTTCCGACCATGCAGTAATATCTAACAAGTAATCTAACCTAAGAATTTAACAACAACTACCTTATACACAAGTGTAAAGGAATGAATAAGAATATGTACATAAAAATATATGAATGAGTGATGGCCGAACGGCATAGGCAAGATGCAGTAGATGGTATAGAGTACAGTATATACATATGAGATGAGTAATGTAGGGTATGTAAACATTATATAAAGTGGCTAGTGATACATTTATTACATCAATTTTTCCATTATTAAAGTGGCTGGAGTTGAGTCAGTATGTTGGCAGCAGCCACTCAATGTTAGTGATGGCTGTTTAACAGTCTGATGGCCTGTTTTTCAGTCTCTCGGTCCCTGCTTTGATGCACCTGTACTGACCTCACCTTCTGGATGATAGCAGGGTGAACAGGCAGTAGCTCGGGTGGTTGTTGTCCTTGATGATCTTTTTGGCCTTCCTGTGACATCGGGTGCTGTAGGTGTCCTGGAGGGCAGGTAGTTTGCCCACAGTACTGCGTTGTGCAGACCTCACTACCCTCTGGAAAGCCTTACGGTTGTGAGCGGAGCAGTTGCCGTACCAGGCGGTGATACAGCCCGACAGGATGCTCTCGATTGTGCATCTGTAGAAGTTTGTGAGTGCTTTTGGTGACAAGCCGAATTTCTTCAGCCTCCTGAGGTTGAAGAGGCGCTGCTGCGCCTCCTGAGGTTGAAGAGGCGCTGCTGCGCCTTCTTCACAACGCTGTCTGTGTGGGTGGACCAATTCAGTTTGTCCGTGATGTGTACGCCGAGGAACTTAAAACTTACTACACTCTCCACTACTCTCCCGTTGATGTGGATAGGTGGGTGCTGCCTCTGCTGTTTCCTGAAGTCCACGATCATCTCCTTTGTTTTGTTGACATTGAGTGTGAGGTTATTTTCCTGACACCACACTCCGAGGGCCCTTACCTCCTCCCTGTAGGCCGTCTTTATCCCTTTACACGTGTGTGTATAAGGTAGTAGTTTTGGAATTGTTAGTTAGATTACTCGTTGGTTATTACTGCATTGTCGGAACTAGAAGCACAAGCATTTTGCTACACTCGCATTAACATCTGCTAACCATGTGTATGTGACAAATAAAATAAAATGTGAATTGATTTGAAATCTTCCGTATTGACTGACCTTCATGTCTAAAAGTAAAGATGGACTGTCATTTGTCTTTTTCCACAAATTAACTTTTAAGAAGGCTAACCTGTTAATGAAATGCATTCCTGGTGACTACCTCATGCAGCTGGTTGAGAGAATGCCACGAGTGTGCAAAGCTGTCATCAAGGCAAAGGGTGGCTATTTGAAGAATCTCAAATATAAAATTTGATTTGATTTGACATATGTTTAGCACTTGTTGGCTACTTTTCCTTCACTCTGCAGTCAAACTCATCCCAAACCATCTCAATTTGGTTGAGGTCGGGTGATTGTGGAGGCCAGGTCATCTGATGCACCACTCCATCACTCTCCTTCTTGGTAAAATAGCCCTTACACAGCCTGGACATGTGTCGGATCATTGTCCTGTTGAAAAACAAATTATAGCCCAAACCAGATGGGATGGCGTATCACTGCAGAATTATGTTGTAGCCGGGCTGGTTAAGTGTACCTGGAATTCGAAATAAATCACAGACACCCCCCCCCCCCCCCCCACCCCACACACACACACATCATAACACCTCCTCCTTCAGACTTTACTGTGGGAAGTACACATGCTGAGATCATCAGTTCACCCTCACGGTTGAAACCAAAAACTCCAAAAAACAAAAATGTCCAATTTGTCCTCTGCTTATGTTTCTTGGCCCATGCAAGTCTCTTCTTCTTATTGGTGTCCTTTAGTAGTGGTTTCTTTGCATCAATTTGACCATGAATGTCTGATTCACACAGTCTCCTCTGAACAGTTGGTGTTGAGATGTGTCTGTTATTTAAAGGTAGGGTGGAGGTGATATGGTCCTTGACTAGTCTCTCAAAGCACTTCATGATGACGGAAGTGAGTGCTACGGGACAGTAGTCATTTAGCTCAGTTACCTTAGCTTTCTTGGGAACAGGAACAATGGTGGCCCTCTTGAAGCATGTGGGAACAGCAGACTGGGATAAGGATTGATTGAATATGTCCGTAAACACACCAGCCAGCTGGTCTGCGCATGCTCTGAGGGCGCGGCTGGGGATGCCGTCTGGGCCTGCAGCCTTGCGAGGGTTAACACGTTTAAATGTTTTACTCACCTTGGCTGCAGTGAAGGAGAGTCCGCATGTTTTGGTTGCGGGCCGTGTCAGTGGCACTGTATTGTCCTCAAAGCGGGCAAAAAAGTTATTTAGTCTGCCTGGGAGCAAGACATCCTGGTCCGTGACTGGGCTGGTTTTCTTTTTGTAATCCGTGATTGACTGTAGACCCTGCCACATACCTCTTGTGTCTGAGCCGTTGAATTGCGATTCTACTTTGTCTCTATACTGACACTTAGCTTGTTTGATTGCCTTGCGGAGGGAATAGCTACACTGTTTGTATTCGGTCATGTTTCCGGTCACCTTGCCCTGATTAAAAGCAGTGGTTCGTGCTTTCAGTTTCACGCGAATGCTGCCATCAATCCACGGTTTCTGGTTTGGGAATGTTTTAATCGTTGCTATGGGAACGACATCTTCAACGCACGTTCTAATGAACTCGCTCACCGAATCAGCGTATTCGTCAATGTTGTTGTTTGACGCAATACGAAACATATCCCAGTCCACGTGATGGAAGCAGTCTCGGAGCGTGGAATCAGATTGGTCAGACCAGCGTTGAACAGACCTCAGCGCGGGAGCTTCTTGTTATAGCTTCTGTCTGCGAGCAACAAAATGGAGTCGTGGTCAGCTTTTCCGGTCAGCTTTTCCGAATCTGGGAAGTCCTTCAAGACTGTTGGAAAAGCATTCCAGGTGAAGCTGGTTGAGAGAATTCCAAGAGTGTGCAAAGTTGTCATTGGCCCAGACACGAGACAAAAATCTATTTAATCAATTTTAGAGTAAGGTTGTAACGTCACAAAACGTGGAAAAAATCAAGCGGCCTGAACACTTTCCAAATGCACTGTATACACAGAGTATACAAAACAGTTAAGACACCTTCCTAATATTGCGTTGCACCCCCTTTTGTTTGTCTCTTAGTTGTATCCCCTACAGCTTTCACCTGGATTCACCTGGTCAGTCTGTGTCGTAGAAATGTTTGTGTTCTCTGCATGTTGTGTAGAATTGTCTTTGAAGAGCAAGAACATGTGGACAATAGGCCGACAGTGAGCGTTTGTGCTTCAGTGCTTGCCTCTAAAGTTCAGTGAACTGCCTTTTAAAGGGAGTCTGTTGGGAAAGTAGTACAGCAGAAAGCAAAGAAAGCACAGCATACTTTTCCAGACACAAGGGAAACACTTTGTTCTCTCAGAGGCTGTGGCTAGCCTCACAGCAGAGTCAATGTACGTGTTTGAGATCGACTACCGCAATCAGAATCGCTACTCTACAAATCCCCTTGTATCCCAAATAACTATGTATAAGCGAATATTGTGATTGAGATTGGCTGTTCTGTGCCTCGTCTTGCTAAAACAGATCCCCTCTAACACGTAGATTGTGATAAAGCCTCTATCTGCTCACAACACACCACCACCACCAGCCCATTGCCCACGGATCAGCCTTTGTCTTGGTGCCTGGACCAAGTCCATCTCTCAACTCTCAAGTCCATGTCCAAGGACCATGTCCATGGCTAGGAGGGTGTGAGGCGTGGGGGTAGCGGTGGATGATAGGAGTGGGAACCAAACAGGACACGGCGCACAGCGAGTAACCTGAGAGAAGTGACCTGGGCGTCGGGCCATATCGGCAGGGAGATCAGGCCTGGAAGTAAAGCCTTCTCCAAAGCAGCTCTGGGGTTTATCAGTCCATCTCTGGCCCCTCTCCAGCCCACTCTGCTTGACCCCTGGCAGGCCCTGACCCTCTCATGTGCCGCTGTTTGTGTGTTTGCTGAGCACCTCAATGACCGTGGCCTTTGGTTTGGGTTCTCTGTGTATGCAAGTGTGTGTGTGTGCGTGTGTTGAGAGGGGGTTTGATGTTGTCCAGGGCCTTTGCAAGACATAATGCTGTCGCTGATGTATTTAGGAGTAGGTGCTGTTCTGTGAGACAACACATTGTAGGTTTCAGATTCTATCAGCTCTAGATACTGAGCCTTCCTCTGACCTGACCTGTCCTTGACACCAGATACTCCACTGTTTGGATACCATTACATTTTTATGGCTCTTTTTCGGGAAATGGAAACCTTTCCTCCTCCAACTCTTTTTTCCCTCTCTACCGAGCAGCAGGCACCTCATAGAAACCTCCCCAATACTACTGGACCGATTTCTGAAGAAGCGTTCTGTCAGAACCTCCCAAGGAGATGTCAAAATGTTGACGTTAAGTTAGAAAATTGTTTCCTCCGGCGTGACTTTAAAAGGGAAACATGTGTCTGGGCCTAAGAAATGAAGAGGTGATATATAAATGCAGATGCACTCAGCCCATCTCCAGTTCAGGATATGAATGAGTGAGATAAGAATGTGGAGTATTTGCCTGTGGATGTTATAAACCTGCACTGTAAACAGAGTGGGTGTGAGCAGCAGGCTGTGGCGTGGTGGTTGGTGCCCGAGGGTCCATGGGGGTTTGGGGACCCATCCTGGAGAGAGCCCTTCTTGGTGCAAGTTTACTAAGGCTGCTTTTGGCCACTGACTCTCTCTCTCTCTCTCTCTCTCTCTCTCTCTCTCTCTGCCCCCCCTTCACTCTATTCTGCCTCTCCCTCTGCCCCTCTCTCTCTCTGTGTTCAGAAGAGGAGAGACTGTAATCCCACAGTGTGTGTAGAGCTTTCTCTCCCTCTCTTTGCTCTGATACTGCCAGGCCAGCTGCAGGCTGCAGGCATTCCACTCGTTACAGCGTGTCATCCAGCACCTCTTTAAACTGGACAGGCTCTAGGGGGCTGGAGCTGGGGCTGGAGCTAGGGCTGGAGCTGGGGCTGGAGCTGGGGCTGGAGCTGGGGCTGGAGCTGGGCAGCATGCCAGGGCCTCAACCGCTACTTAACCAGGCCTACGCACTTTATAAAGATACCCAGGACAGGTTTCTAGCAGGACGCACCCCGTGGATCATTTTGAATTACCTTACGGAAGTAGAACAGGAATTAGACTGGACAATTAGATGGCCAAACAGATTAGGTCTTTGTTACATTGTAGTTGCTTAATCTTCCTAGCAATGTGTCATATCAGGGTTATGCTGTGCGGTAGAGGTGTCCTGTGGAGTCGGTGGATGTGTGAGACTTCTAACACGTGTTTGTATACTGTTTGGAGAGTTTCATGTACATTTCTACATCTAAATGACTCTGAAACAACTTCCATTGACATGTGAACATGTCCTAATATGGACACCGTACTGAAAGTCACACTGTATGAGTCCGTCTGGGACGTTTGTTGATGTGCCTGGTCACGCTCAACACATGATAGCTGTGTCACGGTTCTCTGGGCAGACAGTTGCAACGCCAAGCGGCCAGAGAGGTCACGTAAAATAACAGCACAGCATCATTTGGCTGCTGCAGGCTGAGGCTATGCAGTTGTGTAACTATAGGTCTCACAAAGCTAGCTATTTAGCTGCCCTCATTCTGCCCACAAGCTTAACAAACTGTAAATCTGTAGGAATCTCATTAAAGCAATACCGGAGTCTAGACTGGGGGGGATCTTCAGGCACGAGCGTTTATTACCCTATAGCGGATGCTGCCACATTCAGCAAGTAAACAAAGCCTAATCCTCTGAAAATGTTACAGCTCACTGAGGCATAAATCTTCCACAGCCGCACAACATCAGTTGAACTGGGAGTCCCAAACTGTATCAATGTATAGTGCAGTTCATATACCAAAGTAAGTAGGTATTACTGAGCATATGTCTGGCTCTATATGTTAAACAAAGTCACGTACAGTTTCATATTTTTGGGTCAGTGAAATGTATATTTAGAAAAAGATGATCTCGTGTTTTGGCGCGAGTTGATTGTTCGTACTTCATGTTGGATATTAGAGCAGGATAAGCTTCACAAACAGGTGTTTCAAATGAAACAGGCTTTGCCTAAAGACTTTAAAATACAGTGCCTTCAGAAAAGTATTCGCATCGCTTGACTTTTTCCACATTTGGAAGTGTACAGCCTGAATTTAAGCTGAGCTGAGCTAAAATACAATATTCCAGAAATGTTCCATACGCACAAAAATATTATTTCTCTCAAAATGTGTACATACATTTGTTTACATCCCTGTTAGTGAGCATTTCTCCTTTGCCAAGATAATCCATCCACCTGACAGGTGTGGTATATCAAGAAGCTGATTAAACAGCATGATCATTACACAGGTGCACCTTGTGCTGGGGACAATAAAAGGCCACTCTAAAATGTGCAACTTTATCACACAAAACAATATCACAGATGTATTGAGGGAGCGTGCAATTGGCATACTGACTGGAGGAATGTCCACCAGAGCTGTTGGCAGAGAATTGGATATTTATTTCTCTACCATAAACTGCCTCGGACAACAAAGAGAAATTGCATTTCATCAATGGCAATTTGAATGCACAGAGATACCGTGATGACATCCTGAGACCCACTGTCGTGCCATTCATCCTCCTCCATCACCTCATGTTTCAGCATGATCATGCATTTATTGCAAGAATCTGTACACAATTCCTGGAAGCTGAAAATGTCCCAGTTCCTGCATAGTCACCAAACATGTTCCAGTTCTCTCCCTACAATATGCAGCAACTTCGCACAGTCATTGAAGAGGAGTGGGGCATCATTCCACAGGCCACAATCAACAGCCTGATCAACTCTATGTGAAGGAGGTGTGTCGCGCTACATGAGGGAAATGGTGGTCACACCAGATGCTGACTGGTTCTCTGTTCCACCTTTTTTTGTTGTGGTATTTTTTAGGACCAACAGATGCACATCTGTATTCCCAGTCAAGTGAAATCCATAGATTAGGGCCTAATTAATTTATTTCAATTGACTGATTTCCTGATATGAACTGAAACTCAGTAAAATCTTTGAAATGTTGCGTTTATATTTTTGTTCAATATATATATTAAATTGTGATTTTGTGTCACTGGCTTACACACAATACCGCATAATGTCAAAGTGGAATTATGTTTTAAGACATTTTTTACAAATGAATAAAAAATGAAAAGCTGGAATGTCTTGAGTCAATAAGTATTAAACCCCTTTCTTATGGCAAGCCAAAATAAGTTCACAAATAAAAATGTGCTCAACAAGTCACATAATAAGTTGCGTGGACTCACTCTGTGTTTCAATAATAGTGTTTAACAGGATTTTTAAATACAATTATCTGTAAGGTTCCTCAGTTAAGCAGTGAACTTCAAACACAGATTCAACCACAAAGACCAGGTTTTACAACGCCTCGCAAAGAAGGGCAACCTATTGGTAGATGGGTAAAAAAAACATTTTGGATGGTGTATCAATACACTCAGTCACTACAAAGTTAGAGGCGTCCATCTTAACTCAGTTGTCTGAGAGGAAGGAAACCGCTCAGGGATTTCACCATTAGGCCAATGGTAACTTTAAAACAATTACAGAGTTTAATGGCTGCAATATGAGAAAACTGAGGATGGATCGACAACATTTTATTTACTCCACACTACTAAACTAAATGACAGAGTGAAAAGAAGGATGCATGTACAGAATAAACATATTCCAACACATGTATCCTGTTTACAACAGGGCATTACATAAAACTGTAACAACAACAAAAATGCCAAAGAAATTATGTCCTAAGCATGGTGGTGGCTGCATCATTGTATGAGTATGCATGTTATCGGTAAGGAATATGGATAAAATAAACAAATAAATAAAAACAATAATAAATATATATATATATATATACAGAATAGAGCTAAGCAAAGGCAAAAGAGGAAAACTAGAGGAAAGCCTGGTTCAGTCTGCTTTCCAACAGACACTGGGAGACAAATTCACTTTTCAGCAGGACAATAACCTAAAACACAAGGCCAAATATTCACTGGAGTTGTTTACCAAGACGACATTGAATGATCCCGAATGGCCTAGTTACAGTTTTGACTTAAAAATTATAATATGCAAATATTGTACAATCCAGGTGTGGAAAGCTCTTAGAGACTCACAGCTGTAATCGTTGCCAAATGTGATTCTAAAAAGAATCGACTCGGGGGTGTGAATACTTATGTAAATGAGATATTTCTGTTTTTCATTTGAAATAGATTTGCAAAAATGTCTAAAAAACATGTTTTCACTTTTTCATTTTCATCATGTGTTTAGATGCGCGAGGAAGCAGGCCGGCTGTAGCAACAAAATGTGGAATAAGTCAAGCGGTATGAATACTTTGTGAAGGCCCTCATCCTCATTGTCTGTTTGTTATGAGATGATGATTTATTGAGATATGCATAAAGTAGCCTTCAGAAATCTACACAGCACAGTCTTATACCGAGAGAACAAAACATTAGGGACACCTTCTTAATATTGAGTTGCACCCTCTTTTACCCCCAGAACAGTCTTCCACGGGGATGCTGGCCCATGCTGACTCCAGTGCTTCCCACAGTTGTGTCAAGTTGGCTGGATGTGCTTTGGGTGGTGGACCATTCTTGATACACACGGGAAACTGTTGAACATGAAAAACCCAGCAGCGTCGCAGTTCTTGACACACTCGAATCGGTGTGCCTGGCACCTACTACCATACCCAGTTCAAAGGCACTTCAATATTTTGTCTTGCCCATTCACTCTCTGAAAGGCACACATACACAATCTGTGTCTCAATTGTCTCAAGGCTTAAAAATCATTCTTTAACCCGTCTCCTCGCCTTCATCTACACCGATTGAAGTGGATTGAACAGGTGACATCAATAAGGGATCATAGCTTTCACCTGGATTCACCTGGTCAGTCTATGTCATGGAAACAGCCGGTGTTCCTAATGTTTTGTACACTCAGTGTACTCTATGTGTCACCAAGAAGTGCCCGTTCACATGATACAGCATGTGCATTGAATATCATCACATTGTCATATAACCAAACAGACAGAGGGTCATTAAGAGAAAAATGGCCTTCGAGACTTTTCCAGTCACCCAGGCAAGAGGCAAAGCTTCGTACTTATCCTCAATCAAACACCTCAAAAAAAGCACTTGTGCAGCATTAAGGAACTCCATCGGATGAGAGCCAAGTCAGTGAGTCAATAGGCGACGGATACTTATCCAGCTTTTATTAGGCCAGTGAATGAAGTGGTTTCCCCATTAACAGCAATAGGTTCTTAATCACAGCTCTACCGTCTGTGGCAGTCAGAGCTTGATTCGCCCGGACGGGAGGGACGAACTGTTATCTAAAGCAGATACAATTAAGTTCCTGGCATAGGATTAGTGGTCAGTAGCATCTGCTGACTACCGGCCAGGAGGGGAGTCGAGAGGGGAGTCCCAGCTAGGGCCGTATTCTGATTAAAAGGGGACCTTCTGCCCTCTCCAGTCCCTTCTCCCGTCTTGGCCAGGGCCAAAAAAAGCATGGAGAGGCCTGGCCAAGGTTGGCGTACTGGAAGTGGACACAGTACAGCGTGCCTAATAAAACGCCTGGCGTTAATATGAACCTCTTCCTCTCCTCAGTCCACTCCTCATCCATCAGTTTTCAACTGGACTGGACATATGGGGTTCATTAGGCTAATCGACCGGGAGGGAGTAGAGCGGGCGTGAGGGGCTTACTTTGTTCGCATGCCACTCACCCTCCTTCAACCCCCCCCCAACAGAAGGTATTTCGGTAATGAATTTGACAGAGGTCAAGTTCACGAGAACCATGGCGTGTGTGGAAATCCTGACTGACCTTGTGAGACGATGCAGAAGGGGTTAATACTGTGTGTGGGGGGGGGGGATATCTTTAACCTACAGATATAGGATCTGTATAGCAAGTACATATTTATCTAAGATCAATGTTTCGGTCACATAGAGTAGACCGTTGTCTGTTCACGTCAACGTTCCCCCAAACGTTTCTGAGATCGGCCCCACGGCATCTTTTGCGTAGTACCCACTTTGTGGTATTTGGCTATTTTGCGTGTTAAATTCAAGTCTTTATGTGTTCTAAGTTTAGTAGGGTAATGTGTTGAAACAGTGGGTCTACCCAACACTGGCTCTATGGGTCAACAGAGTCCAGACTGTATAAGGATTTGATAAAGTCGCACAGTTTCAAGGTAAACTGAGATGAATACGGCAGCCACTGTGTTGTCTGCTGTAAGTGATGTTGGGATAGTAGATGGTAGTCAGTTCTGGACGATGGTGTGGTGCAGCCACTGACCAGGAACACCACGAGTGTCTATCTGACGTCCCTAAGCTTCATGTCCTGCAGATGAATGCGCAATTTGTGTGGATGGATCATTGCTGTGGATTTTGCAGAGTCAGGGGGGCGAAACAGGCTTCATTTCTTGAGGAACATCTTGTGTCATCATGGTAAGTACCCTGCCATTAATGTGCAAGTCACACCCTATCAATGTTGACCACTTCTCTGAAATCTTGAGTCATTGGGTGTGTGTGTCACATGAATTGTGAATTAAAAGGGATTTGTTTATGACAGAAAAAAACATCACTGTTTTTCCAATGAAAGCGCCCAAAAAATCTTGCAACGGTTTTGCCTTTGTTTTGGAAACCACAATGCCATTTGAGAGCACAGCTAACTCTGTCCAGCTGTGACGCTCACAAGTCTGTCCTGTTCTAGGAGTTGTAAATCAGGAAAGCTGTTCTCTTGAAGACAAATTGGTTCTGGGTTTATCCCATCGATCAATGTTTGTACTCTGTGTGTGTGTGTGTCTGTGTGTGTGTGCATGCTCTGGTAGGGGTCTCCCCTGTGTGTGCCCACCACATACCAGTGTTCACAGGAAATTGACCACAGCTTTGAAGATGCGGATCAAGGGATTTTCTTTCTCCATTGGGGATCACAAGTTAGTTCTAAACCACATTGGTTTTGATTATGGTGACTGTTGATGCGTTTTGATGAGGGAACCATGCTTGTCAACATAGTTAAACATGTGGTAAATTGATGTTGGTTTGAACCCCACTTGGACTCCCGGATGTTCCAGCGATGCGTAGGCATGGGATGTGAGGTGAAATGTTTATGTCATTTGGCAGAAGTGAGTGGGGAAATCTTTGGATCGTGAATCTTGCTTTTAAAGAGATTGATGGGTAGAGTGTATCATGATCAGTTCTCTACGTTGTCATGTCTGCCACAATCCCATTGTGATTAGGCCAAGCTAACAAATGACAACTCATTATTAAATGTTTCAGGAAGAGCCTTCATGCAATGTCCATCGAAGCAAAATCAACATTCCTTTTGCACTTCCAAGCATTCGTTATTTGTCTACTTAATTTGTTTATTTAATCAGCTAATTAATCATTTAAGCCATTATCAGTTTATCAAGCCACTGCCATTCAATTGTACATGAACGGTATCAGGATATCTGTTATTGGTCAGAGTGAACACAATGCCCATCCAGAGAGGGCAGTGTAGCCTACCTACTGCAGCGTGAGTACAGTAATATAACATCCAGAGAGGGCAGTGTAGCCTACCTACTGCAGCGTGAGTACAGTAATATAACATCCAGAGAGAGCAGTGTAGCCTACCTACTGCAGCGTGAGTACAGTAATATAACATCCAGAGAGGGCAGTGTAGCCTACCTACTGCAGCGTGAGTACAGTAATATAACATCCAGAGAGAGCAGTGTAGCCTACCTACTGCAGTGTGAGTACAGTAATATAACATCCAGAGAGGGCAGTGTAGCCTACCTACTGCAGCGTGAGTACAGTAATATAACATCCAGAGAGGGCAGTGTAGCCTACCTACTGCAGCGTGAGTACAGTAATATAACATCCAGAGAGAGCAGTGTAGCCTACCTACTGCAGCGTGAGTACAGTAATATAACATCCAGAGAGGGCAGTGTAGCCTACCTACTGCAGCGTGAGTACAGTAATATAACATCCAGAGAGGGCAGTGTAGCCTACCTACTGCAGCGTGAGTACAGTAATATAACATCCAGAGAGGGCAGTGTAGCCTACCTACTGCAGCGTGAGTACAGTAATATAACATCCAGAGAGGGCAGTGTAGCCTACCTACTGCAGCGTGAGTACAGTAATATAACATCCAGAGAGGGCAGTGTAGCCTACCTACTGCAGCGTGAGTACAGTAATATAACATCCAGAGAGGGCAGTGTAGCCTACCTACTGCAGCGTGAGTACAGTAATATAACATCCAGAGAGGGCAGTGTAGCCTACCTACTGCAGCGTGAGTACAGTAATATAACATCTAGAGAGGGCAGTGTAGCCTACCTACTGCAGCGTGAGTACAGTAATATAACATCCAGAGAGGGCAGTGTAGCCTACCTACTGCAGCGTGAGTACAGTAATATAACATCTAGAGAGGGCAGTGTAGCCTACCTACTGCAGCGTGAGTACAGTAATATAACATCCAGAGAGGGCAGTGTAGCCTACCTACTGCAGCGTGAGTACAGTAATATAACATCTAGAGAGGGCAGTGTAGCCTACCTACTGCAGCGTGAGTACAGTAATATAACATCCAGAGAGGGCAGTGTAGCCTACCTACTGCAGCGTGAGTACAGTAATATAACATCTAGAGAGGGCAGTGTAGCCTACCTACTGCAGCGTGAGTACAGTAATATAACATCCAGAGAGGGCAGTGTAGCCTACCTACTGCAGCGTGAGTACAGTAATATAACATCCAGAGAGGGCAGTGTAGCCTACCTACTGCAGCGTGAGTACAGTAATATAACATCTAGAGAGGGCAGTGTAGCCTACCTACTGCAGCGTGAGTACAGTAATATAACATTCAGAGAGGGCAGTGTAGCCTACCTACTGCAGCGTGAGTACAGTAATATAACATCTAGAGAGGGCAGTATAGCCTACCTACTTCAGCTGGTGTGTCTGATCAGCACAGATTGGTTTTAGTTGCACTAATAAAGCTGATTAGCTATTGGACCGCAGGCCCTTTAACCTGATACAGACACCATGTATGCTCTCAGTGTGTGTGTGTGTGTGTGTGTGTGTGTGTGTGTACCATACTTCCTCGGACACTAACACACACAACGTTAAAAGGAAGAGTTTAGTTAATAAGATACCTCATAGATTAAATAGCTCACTTTCAGCAAAGTTGTCTGAAAGTGCAGTGCAGAAAATCCACTATCTGCAATGATTAGATTCCTGTGCCTGGTTGCATAAAACAAGCCTTGAGTCTAGCGACAGAGGTCTAGACATAGGTGCACAGTGGCGCTGAGGTAACATGCTGTCTGGAAGGTACAAAGCCTCGACTGGAGGAGTCTAGGGAACGCCTCAGAACACACTGAGAAGACAGGAGAGTCTAAGCAGATAAAGCTGTTCAATATTTAATGCTTGGTTGGTTCCTCTCTTTCTCAAATGTCAAAGGAGCCCCCCAGAGTACCATGGACAATACTGTGAAAACAAACATTCACTGGATGTTTCTCTTTTAAAAGGTCTACCTATGTTGACCTATCAGATATCTGGATATAGGAATTCCTGGCTGACTGAGCCTATGATAACAGTTATTGTAAAAGATTAGGAGTAAGGGAAGATGGGAGAGAAAATGGAAGAATCCGCGATTCAAAATCATCACAAATGGTAAATGATCTAAATCTTTGTTTGTGTGTTACTTTTGACAGCCAACAGTGCCATGTAAAGACATGCTGAGGATGTTATATGTTTGAAGAAGAGAAATCACTGAAAGCAATTCAATTCAAACGTTGACTTCATGTAGTGATCGTGGAGAACATAGTTTCCATTTTTCATACAGTTTCTCCTCACATTTACAAATGACTCTAGGAAAGCAACATTGTCCTCACGTTAAGTCTTTAACCACAGTGTGAGGGCAATAATGATCTAATACCCGGACGTCTCAGGTGGAATCTAACTTCTGGGCTATCTACAGAGCAGGTTGGCATTTATTGTCATGAATCTTGGCCTGGAGGCAGCTCTGCAGAGTATTCACTAGCTAGCACAGCCACAAAGTCATGCAATCTAACCCTAACATTAGCCACACTGCTAATCCTAATGCCTAGCCTTAACCTTAAATTAAAAGCACATTTTAGTTTTCGTGAATTTTTACGCCATAGTCAATTTTGACTTTGCAGCTGGCCCATTTAGCCAGCCATTTAGTTTTATCTCAATCTCCTCATTCAAAGACTCAATCATGGACACTCTTACTGACAGTTGTGGCTGTTTTGTATGATGTATTGGTTGTCTCTACCTTCTTGACCTTTGTGCTGTTGACTTTGCTCAATAATGTTTGTATCATGTTTTTGTGTTTCTACTATGTTGTTGTCATGTTTTGTTGCAACCATGCTGTGTTGTCATGTGTTGCTGCCTTGTTATGTTGTTGTCTTAGGTCTGTCTTTATGTAGCGTTGTGTCTCTCTTGTTGTGATGTGTGTTCTGTCCTATATTTATATAGCATTTTCTATTTATTTATTTTTTAAATCGCAGGCCCCCGTCCCCGCAGGAGGCCTTTTGCCTTTTGGTAGGCCGTCATTGTAAATAAGAATGTGTTCTTAACTGACTTGCCTAGTTAAATAAAGGTTAAATAAAATATATATATATTTTTTTGTTTGTTGCTTGAATCGCTCAGTTCTGCCTCCAGGGCAAGATTCATGACAATAAACGTCAACCTGAGTCTACAGAGCTCCTCATTGTTTACTGTTCTGACTTGAGCCACCTCTTTAAAGGAAGTTAAAACCACCATGATAGCCCATGAAGATCAAATGACTTTGTACCCATCGTTCCTTCACAAAGTGTTCAATTGTGTCCCGTTGTGGCTTTCTTCGACAGTGAACAAAGCTCCCTACAGTTGAACTGTACATGTTGTATAGGTGTACAGTGGATTATTTTTTATTTTGCGCTCCATGGACTGTGAAAGCAATCTGGCATCAAAGGGAAGCCAAGATAGAGGTAACACAATGCTACATCAGTGACCATACAGTAGGACTGTTAAGGTGTGTTTTGTGTTCTCGTCTCTACAACCCCCCCTCCCCACTCCCCCCTCCCTTCCCACAGTGATGTAACATAACAAGGTTTTAATGTGCACGCTCAAATGACAAAGACGCTTTGTGAGCGCAAGGCTATGTACGAATCCATTGACCTTAGAGAAGTAGATCAGTGGATATAACAGCACGGCTCATTCGTTGTCAGAGAGTGACACACCAAATGTACAGATGAAACAGATAAGGGGGACTTTTTTATCGCCTTTGTCAGAAACAAAGACTTATAAAGTAAGATGATAAATGTGTGTTGTAAGGGGAAGAGCACCATGTGATGTTTATTCTGGGCTGCAGGTGGGCGTGATTTTTATTCTGGGCTGTAGGTGGGCGTGATGCCCCTACATTGAGGTCTGTTGCTTTTTCTTGATGAAGCAAATCGGGTAGTGGTTCCCAAGTTATATTTAGCTTTTAGGTTCGCTGTGAATGATCTGCCACGCAGCTCGTATGACAACATAATATTTTCCGTTGTCATTTACACAGGAGTCAATTGACAATGACATTCAGTTATTGTTTTTGACAATGGTGAAGAGCCTCACTTCCACAATGGACCCTTTATCTGACGGTCGGAGGCAAAGACTGCTAATCAGGATTACGCTTGAGTCTTCATGGGACATAAATGAATTCCTAGACTTTGATAGATGATTACTCTGAGATGAGATTTTAATGGCTTAATGTTGCCAGCAATTAATCTTCTAAGAAGCTGCTGAGTCTTTGTGCTGATTTGACCAGCGGGACCGATACACTGCTGGGGACCGAATCTATTTAATTAATCCTTCAGTGTGTTTGTTCCACAGGCCAGTCAAACATGTTGCCTTTCAATTAGAAAAACAATGACTCATAATAACAGTTCTTCATGTGTAGTGTACATCTGAAAGAGGAAAGGAGCGCTATGAAGAATAGAATGATGAAAAGGTCAACTATGGCGATACTGTCAGGGATTAAAGGGGAGAGTCTAGTTGAAATGATGATCCCATTGGATCATTCTTAAGACAGGCAAAACAAACAGACACTAGAACTCCAGTGGCAGAACCACATGCTATAGTTTCTCAATGAAGTGATAACTAGGTTTTAGGGCTCATACGTAAAATCAAGGCAATTATGTAATCATATCAAAGGCTTAAGGTAATTACTGAAAACATAGATATGGACTAAAGTTCAAGTTCGACTGAATATTTCATTTGGTTTTGGTTAGATGATGTCATATCAATATTTTGAGATGTAGTCATAGTACCATGTGTAGATACGAACATTGAATAGATATTGACATTGACTACTACTTTTATTTATGCATTTTTATTTAGTTGACATTTTTTTATTGAAGCTGCTCAACATTTACATTACATCAGTCATCTAGCAGACTCCCACCCAGAGTGACTCACAGGAGAAACCAGGGTCAAGCGCCCCACCCAAGGGAATGTCGACAGATCTCCCACCAAGTCAAGTCGGGGACAGCAAACCAGCGACCTATCGGCCACCGGCCCAAGCTCCCAACAGCCAGGCCACCAACCATCCAAGATCCCCCACAGTTCTCCAAGAGCTGCCCCTCAACCATCCAAGACCTCCCCCCCCCCCCATTCACCACCCCCAAACACCCAACAAGCCACCCTCCCCCAATGCGCCAACAACCAACAAAATGAACAAAAGAGAAAAATGAAGGAAAACAACAGAAAACAACAACACAAAAACAAAAGACATCAAGGACAACAAAAATCATAACAGCAAGGCAGACTGTATGCGTTTGAGTGCCTGTGTGGCACTTTGTGTGTGTGTGTGTGTGTGTGTGTGTGTGTGTGTGTGTGTGTGTGTGTGTGTGTGTGTGTGTGTGTGTGTGTGTGTGTGTGTGTGTGTGTGTGTGTGTGTGTGTCCGTGTGTCCGTGTGTCCGTGTGTCCGTGTGTCTGTCTAAAGGCTTGAGAGAAGAGAGGAGGAAGGCTCTGGGGGGTAAAAGCACCCTTCCCGGTTGTCCCCCCTCTTTTTGGAGGGAGATACATTTTTGCATGCGTGCAGGCGAGTCCAAGCAGGCCCAACAAAAGCCTCTAATACCGATTTTGTATCTCAACCCTTCGGCACATTTCTGTATGCTTTGACAGGTCAACTACCATGCAGCAATCTGTTCCCCAAATATTTGTTTTCCTCGACTTAAATCACTTATTACCTAGAGCGAGGAGGGGGAGGAGGAGGGGGAGGAAGAGGATGAATTGCCCCAGTAGGGGGATATGTAGAAGCTGGAAAAGTTCTAGAAGCCCGTGTCTGTGACATTCATCAACAAGGAGCTCTCAAGTATGTAGTAATCACAAAGTATTTCCATTATATTTTGGCCTAGTTGCTAGTTCCTTTATTGGTATGCTATCTATGATAGATAATATGTGACTTGCTCATACTTCAATCACATAAACCCCAACATACAATTTGTTAAAACATCCGAAATGCCTTGGTTGAGTCCTTTACCTAGTTGACATCACAAATTACAATAGTTATGTTGAGTAATTTGCTTGCTACTGTATAATGATTGATCCAGTATATACTGTAGCTACTTACCGTGATTTGGGTTATACTGTAGCGATTTACCTTGACTCTGGCTACCTACTCACCAGAGGGATTTGACATGATGGTACTGACAGATGTACGGTTGAAAAGAGGAGGCTAAGCTTTGACTAGATCATCTGCTAACTATCTTGTTAGCTAGCTAATTTGTTTACAAACGAGTTCAGTTTGTGAGTGTGCTAGCGAGCTAAACATCTACAGTTGAAGTTGGAAGTTTACATACATACTCATTTTTCAACCACTCCACAAATTTCTTGTTTACAAACTATAGTATTGGAAAGTCGGTTAGGACATCTACTTTGTGCATGACACAAGTCATTTTTCCAACAATTGTTTACAGACAGATTATTTCACTTATAATTCACTGTATCACAATTCCAGTGGGTCAGAAGTTGACTGTGCCTGTAAACACTAAGTTGACTGTGCCTGTAAACAGCTTGGAAAATTCCCGAAAATAATGTCATGGCTTTAGAAGCTTCTGATAGGCTAATTGACATCATTTGAGTCAATTGGAGGTGTACCTGTGGATGTATTTCAAGGCCTACCTTCAAACTCAGTGCCTCTTTGTTTGACATCATGGGAAAATCAAAAGAAATCAGCCAGAAACAAAATTGTAGACCTCCACAAGTCTGGTTCATCCTTGGGATCAATTTACAAACGCCTGAAGGTACCAGGTTCATCTGTACAAACAATAGTACGCAAGTACAAACACCATGGGACCACGCAGCCGTCATACCGCTCAGGAATGAGATGCGTTCTGTCTCCTAGAGATGAACGTACTTTGGTGCGAAATGTGCAAATCAATCCCAAAACAACTGCACATGTGGACAAAGATGGTACTTTGTCCTCTGGTCTGATGAAACAAAAATCGAACTGTTTGGCCATAATGACCATTGTTATGTTTAGAGGGAAAAGGGGGATGCTTGCAAGCTGAAGAACACCATCCCAACCGTGAAGCACGGGGGTGGCAGCATCATGTTGTGGGGGTGCTTTGCTGCAGGAGGGACTGGTGCACTTCATAAAATAGATGGCATCATGAGGAAAGGAAAATTATGTGGATATATTGAAGCAGCATCTCAAGACATCAGTCACGAATTTAAAGCTTGGTCGCAAATGGGTCTTCCAAATAGACAATGACCCCAAGCATACTTCCAAAGTTGTGGCAAAATGGCTTAAGGACAACAAAGTCAAGGTATTAGAGTGGCCATCACAAAGCCCTGACCTCAATCCTATAGACAATTTGTGGGCAGAACTGAAAAAGCATGTGCGAGTAAGGAGGCCTACAAACCTGACTCAGTTACACCAGCTCTGTCAGGAGGAATGGGCCAAAATTCATTTATTCATTTATTGTGGCAAGCTTGTGGAAAGCTACCTGAAATGTTTGACCCAAGTTAAACAATTTAAAGGCAATGCTACCAAATACTAATTGAGTGTATCTGGGTTGGCGTCCCCCCCCCCCCTTGGGTTGTGCCGTAGCGGAGATCTTTGTGGGCTATCCTTGTCTCAGGATGGTAATTTGGTGGTTGAAGATATCCCTCTAGTGGTGTGGGGGCTGTGCTTTGGCAAAGTGGGTGGGGTTATATCCTTCCTGTTTGGCCCTGTCCAGGGGTATCATCGGATGGGGCTACAGTGTCTCCTGACCCCTCCTGTCTCAGCCTCCAGTATTTATGCTGCAGTACTTTATGTGTCGGGGGGATAGGATCAGTTTGTTATATCTGGAGTACTTCTCCTGTCTTATCTGGTGTCCTGTGTGAATTTAAGTATGCTCTCTCTAATTCTCTCTTTCTCTCTTTCTTTCTCTCTCTCGAAGGACCTGAGCCCTAGGACCATGCCTCAGGACTACCTGGCATGATGACTCCTTGCTGTCTCCAGTCCACCTGGCCGTGCTGCTGCTCCAGTTTCAACTGTTCTGCCTGCGGCTATGGAATCCTGACCTGTTCACCGGATGTGCTACCTATCCCAGACCTATTTTTTGATCATGCTGGTCATTTATGAACATTTGAACATATTGGCCATGTTCTGTTATAATCTCCACCCGGCACAGCCAGAAGAGGACTGGCCACCCCTCATAGCCTGGTTCCTCTCTAGGTTTCTTCCTAGGTTTTGGCCTTTCTAGGGAGTTTTTCGTAGCCAATGTGCTTCAACACCTGCAATGCTTGCTGTATGGGGTTTTAGGCTGGGTTTCTGTACAGCACTTTGAGATATCAGCTGATGTACGAAGGGCTATATAAATAAATTTGATTGGATTTATATGTCAACTTCTGACCCACTGGGAATGTGATGAAAGACAAAAAGCTGAAATAAATCATTCTCTCTACTATTATTCTGAGATTTCACATTCTTAAAATAAAGTGGTGATCCTAACTGACCTAAGACAGGGAATTTTTTACAAGGTTTAAATATCATGAATTGTGAAAAACTGAGTTTAAATGTGTTTGGCTATGGTGTATGTAAACTTCCGACTTCAACTGTTGCTACTAGCCAAAACAAAACGTTTTGAAAGTGTAATATTTGGCTCTGTTTTAGTCCATGTGATTTGGATATTTTTGCCTACCATATATCCACCTTGTGTGAATCCAGGTGTCCAGTCCTGATGATGTCACGCGGTGCATCCAGAGTGCTCAGGCAAACTCTGTTACAGAAGCCTATGTGGAGTTTTCTAGGTAGAACGGATGTGTTATTGCTCTTAAGTCCCATTGATACACATTGAAAGCCTAGAACTTCCAGCTTGTCTCACACGCCAAACAAACAAACAAGTACTATAGGCAATAACCTTATAAGCCAGGACAAGATGTCCACTGTAATGGCCAACTGCTCTCACTCTGGCCTCACACTGTAGGCTACTCAATTCCCACTGTATGTTGTCTCCCACCCTAAAGTGGAGGAATTTGAAATAAAGCAATTTGCGATTTTGTATTTGAAGGGCAAAATTCTCGCGGAACTAAAAATGTTGACCTTTGCTGACTTTATTCGTCTTTCAAAAAATGATGACAAAAGTTGAAAGCTGAATTAAAGAACAAATGAATTCCCCAGATCTAGGCCCTTAGTCACGAGAACACTGACATAACATACCCTATGTCTCCTCATTTGATTTTCATCGATTTTTCCCTCCACCTAATGCGTCTAAGATATGAATTAAAATTAGATTATGCAGCGGCTCAGCAATTAAGCATCTTTACAACCCTTTGGTTTCCTAAGCTGCCCAACAGTTTACCTCCCTTTCCTCCCGACTACTCCCCCAGAAGGTCCCGGGCCCGTGAAGCCCCTACCAAGCCCCTACCATTCCCACCTGTGGAGAGGAGAGCATAATGTCCTAAGTCCATCTTAGTGTTCTTCCCAAAGGCTTTGGCCAACAGATGGATCCTCAAATCCCCTGGTTTCCTCTTGGCTTGAACATGTGTTCATCATGCCCCCCCCCCCCCCCCCTCCCCAACAACAGATATGTTTTTCCACATTACATCTCTTCTGACTGTGGTTCTGCCTGCCATGTATTTGTTCCTAACCGACAAGCAATATTTAGTGTCCAAAACTGAGCCATTCAATAAATGAACGTATTTTTCTCAGTTTCTATTGTTTGAAACATTGCTAAAAACAATCCTACTTAGATTTGTAATCGCTGTTTTAATCTCTTCAAGCATCTTTCTCAACCAAAGAACACAACTTGTTGTGCTTATGCTGAGAAGAACACAAGTTAATATCTTAAAACTGTCAACTCAGTTCTTACTGAACGTTCTCTTACACTCACTCAATGCCGTGAAAGTGTTACGTTTCGGAAAAGCATGTGTCAAAACTCCCTGTGAGAAGCCCACACTGTCCAAAACAAAGCTCACACTGTAAAATGACATTCGTGACAGGCTGGTGTCTTTTTTTAGTTGTCCATGTGTTCTCTTGACAACTGAAAAGAGCACGGTCCACCCCGATCATGATGGCCATTGTTCCTGCAGTCAGAGGCCATGATATCACAGTGGGACAGATTCCAGCCAGCCAACATGTCCCTTTGTCTCCAATTATGATAATGTAAAAGCCTTGGCTCCATGGAACCTGTCTGTGTGTGTGCCCAAATTCCCAGCGGACATTCCTGTTCTCTTCATATGGAGGAGGGGGTCTATCAACCCTACAGTATGTCCTATGGTTTGTATTCCGCTCTTGAGAATGTGATGAGCTCGTGCTGCCACATTTGGTAACACTTTATTTGGAGAGTCCCCTTACATATTCTCATAGATGTTCAACTGTTCAAATCATTGTTTAATTCAATATCCACTAACCCTAGGCCTATAACCGTAACCCTTAACCCTCAACCTAACCCGAGATTCTAAAATGCAGATGTACGTTCAGCCAGTGTAGAAGGTGATCGGCCTTAGTGTTGCTGCCCACTAAGGCAGCACTAACCCAGGGCAGACATCAGACAGAGGATGACAGGCATCTTTGTGGTGTGTGCTGCCTGCATGTGGCTCGCTGGGCTCACGGAGAGAATAATGGCGGTGTTGTTGCCGTGAGCAGCCTTAATGGTTTGTGATTAAGGAGACACACCAGGTTGTGTTGCTAATGACAGGGTTCACTGACGACATCAGCCCTGCCCTGCCACTCAAACGGACCCACTATGAATGCCATCATTGTTCTTACTCAGACTCCGAGAGGCAAAAGTTGCCATTGTGTGCTTTTCTAGGTCACAGGATACATATTTATGTGGCTGAAAAGATTAAGTAAGAGAGAGATTTACTCATCGTCTATTCTAGTGTTTAATTTTGTCAGTGTGTTAGTTCTGCATTGATAAACTGACGCACAGTGGGATCCCCCTGCCCTCAGTAGCCAAGGATTTAATTATCAGTAGTAAAAGATTTTAGCTACTCATGCAAGACGTATTGTTGTTTATTAATCACCACTTCCTTGTCATGTTAGATTGTGAGTTTCCCCTCCACAACCTGCAGTTCATTATCACAAGATTTCACAATGGCATTTTTCCCCAATGACATCAATTAATCAAATCTCCCTCATGGGATCTTGTTTTAACAAGTTACAGATGTACGTTTGCTATGTTACGTCTAGTCTATGAGACCAGGCTTGCCAAACATAGCTACACTAACTGTCAACCATGTGTGGCCAAACGCCTGGCCAGTGTTGTCATCTTCTATCTTGATCTTGTTTTCACCGATGTAGTGCGTGCGTCCGGCCATATGAAAAGCCAAAGCGATACACACAGTGAAATCGTTAGCGTGAAGAAGAAGACAAGAAGAAGACCGCAGGTGTTCTGAGCTCCCTAATTCCCCACACCTGTGAGGGCACATGGGCAGCGCCTTTTCACCAACACCTGTCAGCAGGCCGGCTTTTTCAAAAGGAACCTTCTCTCCTTCTCAACGTCCTCCCAATGCCCCAACAACAGCCATTGTTACCACAGCCCACCTATTGAAAGCAGGGCGGGGGAGCCCATCATTAATAAAAGCTGCTGTCAGTAGCTGTGAGGCACCGAGGATCAGCTCTAGTTTGCACCCCACAATCGCCCTGACCACATCTCTTTCAGGGCCAGAGGAAGGAAGGGATAGGTGGCCATAAAGGAATTCAAACGATATTGACATTTTTACACAATGTCTGTGAGAGGGGGCACAGATGGTCGGGGAGGGAGGGAGAAGCGGTGGTGAATATCCCGCTAGCGCGCTGAGGATGTGTTATAATTTTCCTAAAGCCCTGCTTGAATATGAGGCGACATGTTGCGCTCAGCGGGATGCCATGTCCGCAGAGAAGCAATTTTTATTTCCCCTCCCTACGCAGGCAGAAGCAGCAGCAGCAACACGACTTAAGCATGACCTTTTGTGTGAGCCGAGCGGAGCGCCACACTAAGCTACTGACCCTAAGTGCCACAATTCTCTGAATTCTCAATTTACCAAAAGGCAAAGCCTGTCAACATTTTTTTACAGTTTGGCACAACCTTCAGCACGTATTTTGAATTTGACTACAGGCCAAAAGAAGGGGAGGAGTGCCGTGTTGTGCTGTGAGAGCCTGTCTCTGCCTGTGCCTTGTGTGCCGTAATCAGAGGCTGTTTATTGTCCGTAAAGGGTCAAGGAGATGAGATTTGGAGTTTACTGCTGCTTGGGTGCGTCAAGTTGTTCACTGCTGACAGTAATAGGAGCCCAGCAGGGGACCACTCCAATGACGTGTGTTTGTTGGGCAACTGTGCCTCAGTGCTGCAGGAGTGCATTAAAATGATGACCTAAAGAGCACACACACACAATCAGTGGGCTACGCAGTGCATTCCTTCTGCTCCCAGGAACATCACTCTGGTCATGCAATGTTCTCCCTCTCACAGCATTCTCTATATCTTCAGTATTTCAGTCAGAGTGGGGCTGAGTGCTCTATGGGGTGCAATGGGATGGTCTTGGTGAGTTTACTACACAGCTCTCCACACATTGCTGTAGTGATATGCCACTGGGCAAAAACGGGTTCAATCAATGCTGTTTCCATGTCATTTCGACAAAATAAACCTATGTGATAACATTGAATCATTTACAAAGGTCATCGACGTAAAGGAATTGAATCTTTTTTTCCACTCAACTTTGAACCCTAATCCAATGACGGTAACATTTGCTGTTGGTTTGACGTCGATTTCACATTATTTGACAACTGAAGAAAATGCTAACCAAAACTAGGACGTTGAAATGACGTCTGCACTCAGTGGGATTGTTTGGGAAAGTGTGTGTGTGTGTACAGTACATGTACATTACATATGCATGTAATGTAAATGTGTGTCTGTGTACACACATTCTTCCTGGTTGCTTGTCTTCTCTATCCACACCATAGATAAGGTGCCTAGAGAGGTTGTCTGAGGTCAGTGTCCTCAGATGGCCTCGTTTCTGGGCTCTCTGCTCTCTGCTTAGACTCAGAGTGTTCAGTAACTGCTCAGTAAGCACAGCAGTTGGTAGTTTTGTCCCATCCCATCTTCTACTGGCACCACTTCACCATGTCATCCCTGAATTTATTCACAGCCACTCAGACAGTAGGACTGCTTTGTCACCGGAATGGCTTTCTGACTGAAAGCATATTTTTTACTCTGTAAAAAAAAAAACATGTAGCTTATACATTAAGCTCTTTTTTTTGTCAGCTGGCTTCATATCTCTTTATCATTGGCCATCTGATAATCGGATGGAAATGTATTTGAATAGTGAGTGGTGCATTTCTTTTATCTGAAAAGTAATGTTGCTCTCTTTAGATGATGTTGAAAGAGGAAGAGAGCCCATTGGAGCTTTAAACGCATCTGGTCTCTCTCTCTCTCTCTCTCTCTCTCTCTCTCTCTCTCTCTCTCTCTCTCTCTCTCTCTCTCTCTTTCTCTCTCTCTGGGCGTGGTCTGATCATCGCTCCTGCCAAACCGCCCTCTTTCTCACTCTCACAGAACTGTCACACCCGAGCCGAGGCCCGACAATTTTCCGTAATAAATTGGCAGATAATAGGCATGTCCAGTGGCCATTGTTTTGTCGGGGTAAAGTGTTTCAAATGAATTTAACCGGTGAGGCTGAAGAATACATTTCGTATTACGCATGTCAGTGATGTACAACGGCCCATTAGCAAAAAAAAATGATTGGGTATGATGCCAAACTCTGTAATCAAGGCCTCTCGCAGAGCCTATGTGCCAGACAAAAGACTGCACAAAATCCCAAGCGTTAGCTATGCATGCTTTTCAGTTGCCGTGGCTAAGGGGGGTGTGCCACGCAGGGACAACATGCATGCGCACTTTGTTGTATTGCTCCTCCACAGATGCTTTTTTGTTCACATTTTCAAGCTTTGTCAATTCTACTCTTCTCTCTCTGAGCCGACTGCCTCCCAAAAACCAGAGAGAACGTGACAGAGAGATGCCCTTCAAAAAAAGCTCTGTTAAACACAATTGTGACTTACTTTGGGGTCAGAGGAGGAGAAGGTTGGATACAGAGCTGGCTGAGCTGTAGACTTGGACGGGTGAATATACAGTGGAAATAGAAAGTAAATAGGTAGCTGGTCAGTTGGCAACCTGTAACCTCGGTGCACTGCCACGACAAGACACACAGGTCTGGTGTCCTTGACATAGATTAATTCAAGTTCAAGACTTGTCCTATATTTTACTCTGATTTTTAAAAATCATAGTTGTAGTACGCATGGCTTTGACAGGTAGTATGGTGCTATTTGTACTGGTAGGTTCAAGGCCAGAAGTTTGGGTCAATGAGTTTGTTGCACATAGTAGCTCATTTATATGCGACAGATTTAGATGATTTATAGTCACACTTGATCTGTGTTTGTGAAGTACAGATGTAGGATCTTAATTTGATCACTCTTTTGTTGCTGAGAATTTTCCTGCGCAGCAGTAAATGCAAAGTTGTAGTGTGTTTAAAAAGGTTTAAAAAGGCTTCAAATTTGGAATTTCCACTTTAAAATGTCAGACTTGATTTGCTCTAACGAAAAATGTATCACCCCCCACAAAAACAGTCATTGAATAGTAGTCCACATAATAATTAACGTTTCCTGTTTCTGCAGGATTATTTTCCTGCTGTAGCAAACTGGCTCAAATTAAGATCCTACATCTGTATCCATAGTATATGATAATGATGAGGTAATGCTGAATGGACAGAACAATACAGCTAATAATGTGTTAAATAGCGAGGTCGTGGGAAAAGCACAGTCTTGCCAATTAGTGGGATAGTGCTGATTAACCCTCCCTATGCCACATTGTGTAGACCCTGGGGTGGGATTCAACAGGCCACAATAGACACCCCTCAACACAAAAACAAACCTCTAGCTCATCTTTAGGGACGTGCGTGCGTGTTTGTGTGTTTGTGTGTGCTCGGAGGGAACTTGTTGAGGTTGAGCTTTCAGTTTGTATCGCAAGCCTTAACCAACTCTACAGCTAACTAGTATATTTATATGAATGTCGGCCAAGTTCAGAAGAGACTTCATATTCATCGGTTAGAAGTTTGGTATAAAACATGACAAATTTCAAACAAGTTCAACCCAGCCCATAGGTGTTGTCGGACGAGGGTCCTGTAGAGTACAGATCTATTCAACGCTCCTTTATGTGTCTGGTGTTTGATGGGCCACATGAAAGCAGAGTCATCAACATGACTCATTGTAGTTCCAGAACCCTGACAATTAATGTTTGATGTTCTGTGTCCAGGGTATTGGTTTCTGCGCTACATTTAAACACGGATGTGTTCTTGTCAAACACTCTTGTGAATGCAATAGTGCATATCTGTTTTATAGCAGGAGATGCACCGGTTGTTTAGATTCAAATTGTATATTTTTAAAATGTTGATTTTTATGCGATTCACTTTTGTGGCGTCTCACATGGCATATTCCAGTTTGGACAAGAGAACAGATCTTGTTGTTTTTAGCTTGATGTTGCGACTACAGTACAGAGATACCTGTATCTGTGTGTAACCTCAAGAGATTTAATTGGCCATCTGCAAATGTGTTTTGTCTTTCTGTCTTTTTCTCGTGCTCTAAATATGAGCGTTTCTCGGAGCAGCACAAACAACACATTTTATTCCAAAAACATTCACGATCATGGACCATCACTGCAATTCTAGAGACACATATCTTTGTTAACCCTGACACAACCTTTTCCTGAGAAGTATGCTGCATTGTATATCAGTCTGAAGATATAACGTGAGTTTATGCCCATGGGAAAGAGCCCTTTAAATGGCCTTCTGTCGATTGATGTGTCTGAGAGTCAGTGGCAACAATATTGCTCATATGCAGTTATTCCCAGCTCCTCCAACGAGATAGAGCTATGAAAGTGTGAGTACTCAGCTTTCTCCTGCTCCCTACCATGACTGAGAGATCCCACTGGGCACACACTGGTTGAACCAATGTTGTTTCCAATTCATTTCAATGAAATTACGCTGAACCAATGTGGAATAGACGTTGAATTGACGTCTGTCCCCAGTGGGATGCTTTTCCACTGTAGAAAGAGGAGCAGTATTTGCACTATACGTGTTCAGTGAGGGGACATAGAGATTTCGAAGCTACTCCGATGTGTAGAATACTTGGTAAATGCTTTGTAAATCATCCCCAAGTCTAGATAATTGCTGAGGAGGTGGCTGAGAAGTTGTTTGTTTTATGATAAGGATTCCTATTGTCACATGAGTTGACGCTGGAGAGACGAAGCAGGTACGGGGAGTAAAACATTTGATAAAGAACAGACATGGCATCGGCTCTGGGTCGCCACTGATTGAACCGGGGGCGCCTAAGCCAGCCCGTCGGGTTTTCACGCCCTGGCTGGCTCAAGAGGTTTCCTTTCCCCGGTTGGCTCGGATGGCGCCCATCCCACATCGGGCCTCAGCCGGATCGTCAGTTCTTGTTCGCCCAGCCGGTCCAAGAGTTTATTTGTTTGTTTTGTTGGTGACGTCGGGGTGGATTCCACCATCGATGGAACCGGGGGTGTCTAAGCCAGCTCGTTGGGCTTTCACACCCTGACTGGCTTGAGAGGTTTCCTTCCCTCGGTTGGCTCGGCAGCTTCCCATCCCCGTCACTCTCTACCGGATCATCGGACTCCCTCTCTGCAGCGGGATCAACAGGCGTCTTGCCTCAGCCGGATCGTCGGGCTTCCATGCCTCAGCCGGCTCGCCAGGCTTTCACACCCCAACTGGCTTGCCCAGCGCCCATTTCTCGGCCGTTTCACCCAGGTGGGACGCCGGGTGGCGCCCCTTGGGGGGGTGTTACTGTCACGTCTGCTCCCGCCCCTGCCCCCTCCCCCTGGCGCTTGAGGGTGCCAGGCTGCCCTGCATCACTCACTCCTATCATCTATTACGCACACCTGCCTTCCCTCGTCACGCGCATCAGCGATATTGGACTCACCTGGACTCATTCATCACCTGTTTATTTCCTCCCCTATATTTGTCAGTTCCCCAGTTCTGTTCCCCGCTGCTGCATTCATTAGTTTTTCGTTGGTGTTACTCGTTTGCTGACGCTGTTCCTGTCTCTTGCTGACGCTGTTCCTGTCTGTCCGTTATTTATTACTCCCTGTTTCTGATTCATCTCTCCAGCGTCATCATATGTGACACCTATGGTCTGGAACCCCCTTTACTCTGGTACTCCTTTTATAATTTGTGTGGTGAGCACAAATAATTCTCGCTCTACGATAGCCTGGTCTCAAACATACGGTAACAAGTGTGAACCTCACATAGCAGAACAATGAGAGCAAATCCCAACGCTTCTGGAAGATTGCATGTACAGTACACATTGAGCCCATTGCCACAAGTCACAGATATGGTTCTGTATAAGCTTTCTTGAGCCTGGGTAGATTTCCAGTCAGTAATGGTTTTGGACCCCATTAAGATCCAAGGGTTAAGCTGAAGGCCTAACGTCTTAGTGCTAGGGTCAATATTTCTTGACAAATGGTTGGAAGAGTGCTGGAAATGCAAAGGTCAGGGGTCGCAACCTTTTTGACCTCTCAACCAGTGGCCCTTAATACGTTTTACCTCTGGATCGTCAACAGAATGGCCAAACACATGTCAAGGATAATTCAAGGTCAAATGGACCTGACCTGATAATCTACTTTGAAAGAGTACAACTCCAGTCATTTACTGTGTTTAACCAGGCCTATATCTTCTGAGGATCTTCTGGACTTTATTGGACCTTTTAAATAGTGAACAAACTGTGAGCCAAGGGCCAGAAAAGATCTGCAAATATGGCCAAATCAACAGGCCCCTAGTTACTGGTTCAACAAACATGCAAGAAAAGATCTTAAACATGGTCTACTTTGAACTTGACATAACGTTTACTTCGCCTCCGAATTGATTGAAAATCCCATTGAATGCAATTCTTTGGGACAAAGGCACACATCACAGAATTAAGGCCTAACAAAAGGCTTTAGACGATATTTTAACATTGTAAATTGACCTTGTCGACCTGTTCACCTACCCCCACCTCTCTCTCTCTATTCTGTACCTCCCACCCTCTCCCCTTACCCACAAGGTCGTCCCCAATTGGGGTCCAGAGCCAATGGGGACAGACAACCTTTATGTGTTCTTTAACGGTCCACTAAATGGGTTTTGAGGTCAAGCGATTAGTCTCTCAGGTCAACCCTGGCACCTGCATGGTAACACCGATTACACAATAAGGGCAGTCTGCAAGGAGGCTGCATTTGGTAAGCGTAAATGGCTGTAGGAGATGAATTGATAGATTTGAGAAACAATCCTCGTTCTTAAAAGCTCCATTCAGCACTTCGATAAAAGGTTTTTGTTGTAGAACCTTCCGTAAAAGGAGAGAGAGGCTATCAGATTCTTGAGGTCAGCCACCATGGCTGAAGAGAAGTGAAGTTATTTCTAAAGCCTCCCTGTCCATGGTCTCTGTTTCGTCCCTGTGAGAGATGGCGTTTAACAGCCGAGATTACAGTAGAGTGGCGGAGGAAGAATACGCATCCTTTTATTCTCGCTCGTCTCCGCTTCAATTGCATACAACTGCCTCCCCTCTCACCATGCCGAGCCCTTCATGCATGAGCTTGTCCGCTTTTCAATAGCCTTTGTGTTAGTCAGGATTCAAACAAGATAGGTTGCCTGCCTTTGACTCCTCTGCTCTCTCTCTCCTAGGAGAAATATTTCACCTGTCACACAAAGAAGAATGTTTTGGGATCACTTGCTACTGTAAAAATCCACTTTGGGATTTAAATTGAATCGAATGATTTTCAAAAAGTCTCATCCAAAAGGCTGAGGTTGGCTTTCATCAGGCGCTGTGTATTTGCTGACGTGGTGATTTGCATAGTCTTTCAGGGAGCTCAGGGAGAGTGAAATCCTGTTGTAAACCCATCGGCAACTTTAAACAGCGCCACGGTACACACAAAGCTGCCTTGAGAAGTGCATTCGTTTCCCTAATGTGTGGTGGGATTAGAATTGATTCGATTTAAAACCTTATCATCGTTATTTAGAAAGATGATAGCGCGTCAATCATCTAGAAGCAAACATAATCAGTGCGATATCAACCACCCAAACAATAACGGACATTACATCATCACTGTGAGACATCTCTCAACAGGATACAACTCAAGGCATGACCAAGATCTAGTACCTCCTTGACTATGATTGATGAAACTGTATATCTACCGAGTCCATTCCCAAGCCTCCTGTACTGGGGATCCTTTCTCCTCTGCAGTCTTATGGCAGAGGCCTGGGACAGAGGGGACTGTTTGCTCTCTGGGTCCTGGGACCTAATTAATAATGTTTGTTCAGCCCATTGTGAAGAGGGATAGTAAGGTCACTAACTCGAACAGCAAAAGGAGTTTTAAAAGCCTTGGAAATGCATAAATTATGTAAATATGTCTATTGCCTTTAATACGTATTGTTCCCCTCATTCAGAGGAATCTGTGAGAAACGAAGCACCCAGATCTCTATTGACTCCGCCAAAGGGTTTTGGATGAAAACCATGAATGCCACATATAAATGTTCATATAGGCTATATGGTACCGCATATTATATGTTAATTAATGTGTTCATGGACTCAATTCTTGACATTATTCTTTGAGCATAAAACTTAGATGCATGCAGATATCATGTTTATCTCCAACCACTACATACAGCTGTCTATAGTCATTTTGATATTCATGGCTGTTTTGGATTTATGCGTAATGGAGAATAAAGCCAAAGCGGCCATGTTTGTCCCTTCCTTGATCAGTGTTGTATTGTATTGTTCCTGCTGGCTGGTAGTTTGGCAGGCCAGGCAGATATGGCAATAGATTCATGGTTATATGAGTACCAGACTGCTGCAGAGAAGCCAGGGCCCAGGGCCCACCACACTCTGAAGTGAGGCCTCAGCCCCCATACCGTCCCATCCCACTACACACACAACCCCAGTACAAAAGAGCACCAGGCCATCTTGTGGTTCACTACAATCGCTCAAGAGAGAGGATTTTGGATCAGTAAGTACCAAAAACGAAAGAGGGGATTGAAAGGGGGCGAGGGAGCGAGGAGCTGAAGGGTGTCCTGTGAGTTGTGATCTTTGTTCAGTTCCGAGGGGCTTATGTTCCTGGGCTTCTCTCCTAACAATCAGAGAGGGAGCGGTCTTCTACAAGCAGGGCCTCTCTCGTCTCTCTGTCCACTCTAAGTTTCACCTCATTCTGGGAAGAATGGCCGCCATTGTAGATATATCACCTCTTATAGATCCTGTACCAACCTATGAGCTTGTAATGGACTAATCTGGGCCTCCTCTCCCTTGGGAGTGAGGGAATTCCTAGAGGTTTAATTAAATGACTAGTTAATTGATTCCTGTATTGATGTTCTTGTTAGGAGGTGAAAAGCGAATACACAATGACGTGGCAACAGTCAGTTACAGACTTGGCTGGGGATTCCTGGTCTAAAAATGGAACAGAGAGGATGGTTGTCCCAATAGAACAAAGCACTAGGAAAGTAAACAATCAAAATATTTGCATTGATGGTAATTAGCTAAAACCGAATGTCAGTGATTTGGATGTTATTCTAAAAGTAGTTCTAACAAAATTACAGGGAATCATTTTCATTTCAGACCGGTTAGACACTTTCTTGGACAAAGATCACCTTTGTTCCACACCTTTCCCTGAATTGAACCCAAGTGTATTTGTAACTGCTAATGGCTATGCTATGCATGGGGCTACTACAGTAGGTTTAAGTTTCATTGGAAAGTTGTTATTATTTTATTTTTTTACAGAGTGAGGCTAGATCAAGCTTCAAAGCCAGTGTTCAATTACCAAGAAAGCAGAGAAAGTCTTTACAGTGTTTTCTGTTATGACTAACAGCTTTCGTATTGCCATTTTTTTTTTCTTCACCATTTCGGATTAGTTCTGCCTTCTTTATTAAGCACATTCTCAAAGTTGTGTGAAAATCAACACTTCAGGGAATCCATTTTTTCTCAGGGTGCATTTCTTCCCTAATTATATCAGGGCTCTCCAAACCTGTTCCTGAAGAGCTACCCTCCTGTAGGTTTACTCTCCAAAACTGTTCCTGGAGAGCTACCCTCCTGTAGGTTTACTCCCCAAACCTGTTCCTGATGAGCTACCCTCCTGTACGTTTACTCTCCAAACCTGTTCCTGAAGAGCTACCCCCCTGTAGGTTTACTCTCCAAACTTGTTCCTGGAGAGCTACCCTCCTGTAGGTTTACTCTCCAAACCTGTTCCTGGAGAGCTACCCTCCTGTAGGTTTACTCTCCAACCTGTTCTTGGAGAGCTACCCTAATGTAGGTTTACTCTCCAAACCTGTTCCTGGAGAGCTACCCTCCTGTACGTTTACTCTCCAAACCTGTTCCTGGAGAGCTACCCTCCTGTAGGTTTACTCTCCAACCTGTTCCTGGAGAGCTACCCTCCTGTAGGTTTTTTCTACAACCACAGTTGTAACTAACCTGTTCAGCTTATGAACTAGCTAATTATTAGAATCAGGTGCGTTAGATTAGGGTTGTAGTGAAAACCATACAGGGTGGTAGCACTCCAGGAATATGGTTGGAGAGCCCTGGTTTAAATCACAGTCCGGCATGTTTTAACTATCGCCTTTTAGTTTATGATTTTTGATTGGATTTCATAGAAAGGGACCCATCAGTGATGAGGGCCTTCTGCCCAGTGATGCCAATTTAGCAATTTTGTTGCTAGATTTAGCAACTTTTCAGAGTACCCTGACAACTTTTTTTTCAAACAGCACCTAGCAACAAATGTAGCTACTTTTAAAAATGTATTTGGAACTTTTAGCAACTTTTGAAAAGTGACTCAAATGCTAAAATGCACACATTTTCCCTCTAAATGACACAAAAATAATTTTCTCTGTCACACACTCGTGCCTGGCTACAAAAGTGCATTGTCAGCAGCAGGCGCTCAGCTCGTGCACAGGCAGCAGCAGGCCAGCTGCCATTTCAGCAAACTGCAAATCATTGTTGGCTGACTGCAGCAGCAGTAGTATGCGTTCGACGAGACAAACCCAATGAATATAGTTGGTCACAAATGTTTGATCTTGAACAGAACAGACAACATCAATCAACGTGTCTCAATCAAAATTGTACAGCCAGAAGTACAGAAAAGAGTGGGAGTCTGTACCTGAATTTAAAGGCTGGTTGAAGCCAGTAATTGGGGATGATTGACGGGCATACTGTGCGTACTGCAAATCAGATATTCTTGCAAAAATGTATGACATCAAAAAACATTGTGCTACAGCAAAGCATGTAAATACATCAAAACCGTACAAGCCCACAACGCAGTCTACATCACCACAGTTGGTTAAGAAAGTGGAGAACTGCAAAAGTGCAGAAGCTACTATGGCAATGGCCACTGCAGAGCATTGTTCGCTGCTAGCATGCGACCATTTAGGTATGGCTTGCAAAGCTGCCTTTTCAGATTCTGTGTCAGCAACAAACTTCCAAATGCACCGCACCAAGTGCACAGAAATGATTAGGGGAGTACTGGCTCCTTGTTTTCTCAAAAGGGTAACATCAGATGTGGGGGATGAGAAGTTCTGTCTCCTTTTGGATGAGTCCACTGATGTCAGTGTCTCGAAATACCTGGGTGTGGTGATTCGGTATTTCAGTGCTAAAAAAAAGAACCGTTGTGTCCATATTTCTTGGGCTGGTTGAATTGGAGGGAGGCGATGCCAGATCAATAGCAAAGGCGGTAGTTGAGTTTCTTGAGAAGTGTAAGCTTAAAAAAGAGAATGTTCAGGGTATTGGCACTGATAATGCATCCTTGATGACTGGGGTGCACAACGGGGTGCACAAGATTTTAAAGGAAGAATGTGCATTGCCCAATTTGGTACACATCCGCTGTGTGTGCCAGTCTTTACAATTGGCTGTCTGTGCAGCATCCAAATAAACCATGCCTAGGAGTGTTGAGTACTTAAACAGGGAAACCTACAACTGGTTTTCCATTTCCCCAAAATGGCAAGAGGCGTACAAAGCAGTGTATGCCACAATTAATTGTGGCCAGAAACCCCTGCAGATCACCAAAAGTGTGTGCCACATGTTGGCTATCGATTGAGCCTGCGGTAACTCATATATTGAGCAAGTGGGAAGACTGAAACTCCACTTGGAGTTGACCAAGGCCAGTGAGCATGGCTACATGGCGGATGTGCTCCACGCCATGCAATACCAACTATGTCTACCTGACATTCTTGAAATCAATCCTGTCCGACGTACAAGTTGCAGTGAAGTTAAGATGGCGCCGGAGGAGATGGCTGCCGTTTTACGGTTTCCTAACCAATTGTGCTAATTTTTTTCCCCCGCGATATTTGTAAATGATTTTGTACACAATGTTTCTGCAACCGTATTTTACGGCAGAAAAGAGCTTCTGGATATCAGGACAGTAATCACTCACCTCGGATTAGACAAAGATGTTTTCAACAACAAGCAGGACTCACACAATATTCTCCAAACACCCCACAGGGCAGATATCCCAATTATTCGCAGAACGAAAAGCCGGATGCCTCATCCGGACCAGCAGAAGGCGAGTAGGAAAGCTGCCATTACCGTCAATATTACCCGCCAATGTGCAATCATTGGACAATAAACTAGACGAGGTACGATCACGAATATCCTACCAACGGGACATCAAAAACTGTATTATCCTATGTTTCATGGAATTGTGGCTGAATGACGACATGGGTATTCAGCTAGCGGGATATACGCTGCACCGGTAGGATAGAACAACACAATCTGGTGAGACGAGGGGGGGCGGTCTGTGCATATTTGTAAACAACAGCTGGTGCACGAAATCTAAGGAAATCTCTAGATTTTGCTCACCTGAAATAGAGTATATTGTGATAAATTGCAGACCACACTACTTGCCTAGAGAGTTCTCAGCTATACTTTTCGTGGCTGTTTATTTACCACAAACAGCACTAAGACACTAAGACTGCACTCAGTCAGAAATAAGCAAACAGGAAACCGCTCACCCAGAGGCGGTGCTCCTAATGTCCGGAGACTTTAATGCACGGAAACTTAAATCATTTCTACCAAATCTCTATCAACATGTTAAATGTGCATCCAGAGGGAAAACAATTATAGATCACCTGTACTTCACACACAGAGACATGTACAAAACTTTCCCTCGCTCTCCATTTGGTAAATCTGACCACAACTCTATCCTCCTGATTCCTGCGTGCAAGCAAAAATTAAAGCAGGAAGCACCAGTGACTCGGTCTATAAAAAAGTGGTCAGATGAAGCAGATGCTAAACTACAGGACTGTTTTGCTATCACAGACTGGAACATGTTCCGGGATTCTTCTGATAACATTGAGGAATACACGACATCAGTCACTGGCTTTATCAATAAGTGCATTGAGGACGTCGTCCCCACAGTGACTGTACGTACATACCCCAACCAGAAGCCATGGATTACAGGCAACAATCACACTGAGCTAAAGGGTAGAGCTGCCGCTTTCAAGGTGCGGGACTATAACCCGGAAGCTTACAAGAAATCCCGTTATGCCCTGCGACGAACCATCAAACAGGCAAAGCGTCAATACAGGGCTAAGATTGAATTATACTACACCAGCTCCGACACTCGTCGGATGTGGCAGGGCTTACAAACTATTACAGACTACAAAGTGAAGCACAGCCGCGAGCTGCCCAGTGACACGAGCCTATCAGGTGTGCTAAATCACTTCTATGCTCGCTTCGAGGCAAGCAACACTGAGGCATGCATGAGAGCATCAGCTGTTCCGGACGACTGTGTGATCACGCTCTCCTGAGCCGACGTGAGTAAGACCTTTAAACAGGTCAACATACACAAGGCTGTGGAGCCAGACGGATTTCCAAGATGTGTGCTCCGGGCATGTGCTGACCAACTGGCAGGTGTCTTCAATGACATTTTCAAAATGTCCCTGATTGAGTCTGTAATACCAACATGTTTCGAGCAGACCACCATTGTCCCTGTGCCCAAGAACACAAAGGCAACCTGCCTAAATGACTACAGACCCGTAGCATTCACGTCCGTAGCCATGAAGTGCTATGAAAGGCTGGTAATGTCTCAGATCAACACCATTATCCCAGAAACCAACTCCAATTTGCATACCGCCCAAACAGATCCACAGATAATGCAATCTCTATTGCACTCCACACTGCCCTTTCCCACCTGGACAAAAGGAACACCTATGTGAGAATGCTATTAATTGACTACAGCTCAGCGTTCAACACCATAGTACCCTCAAAGTTCATCACTAATCTAAGGACCCTGGGACTAAACACCTCCCTCTGCAACTGGATCCTGGACTTCCTGATGGGCCGCCCCCAGGTGGTGAGGGTAGGTAGCAACACATCTGACATGCTGATCCTCAACACTGGAGCTCCCCAGGGGTGCGTGCTCAGTCCCCTCCTGTACTCCCTGTTCACCCACGACTGCATGGCCAGGCACGACTCCAACACCATCATTAAGTTTGCAGATGACACAACAGTGGTAGGCCTGATCATTGACAAAGACGAGACAGCCTATAGAGAGGAGGTCAGAAACCTGGCCGGATGGTGCCAAAATAACAACCTATCCCTCAACGTAACCAAGACTAAGGAGATGATCTTGGACTACAGTAAAAGGAGCACCGAGCACGCCCCCATTCTCATCGACGGGGCTGTAGTGGAGCAGGTTGAGAGCTTCAAGTTCCTTGGTGTCCACATCAACAACAAACTAGAATGGTCCAAACACACCAAGACAGTCGTGAAGAGGGCACGACAATGCCTATTCCCCATCAGGAAACTAAAAGGATTTGGCATGGGTCCTCAGATCCTCAAATGGTTCTACAGCTGCAACATCGAGAGCATCCTGACCGGTTGCATCACTGCCTGGTACGGCAATTGCTCAGCCTCCGACAGCAAGGCACTTCAGAGGGTATTGCGCATGGCAAAGCTGCCTGCCATCCAGGACCTCTACACCAGGTGGTGCCAGAGGAAGGCCCTAAAAATTGTCAAAGACCCCAGCCACCCCAGTCATAGACTGTTCTCTCTACTACCGCATGGCAAGCGGTACCGGAGTGCCAAGTCTAGGACAAAAAGGCTTCTCAGCAGTTTTTACCCCCAAGCCATAAGACTCCTGAACAGGTAACCAAATGGTTACCCGGACTATTTGCATTGTGTGCCCCCACCAAACCCCTCTTTTACGCTGCTGCTACTCTCTGTTAATCTTATATGCATAGTCACTTTAACTATACGTTCATGTACATACTACCTCAATTGGCCCGACCAACCAGTGCTCCCGCACATTAGCTAACCGGGCTATCTGCATTGTGTCTCTTTTTACGTTACTGTTACTCTCTGTTCATCATATATGCATAGTCACTTTAACCACATCTACATGTACATACTACCTCAATAAGCCTGATTAACCGGCGTCTGTATATAGCCTTGCTACTCTTATTTTCAAACGTATTTTTACTGCTGTTTTATTTATTTACTTACCCCCCCCCCCCCGTAAATAAGCATTTCACTGTAAGGTCTACGCCTGTTTTATTCAGCGCACGTGACAAATAAACTTTGATTTGATTTGAAGTACTTTGAGGGAGAGCAAACAGATCCTGTCAAGCGTTTGGACAATCTGGTACACCGCTTAACATCAATTTGCAACAGAGTAGTCAACCCTATGACAAAAATTGATGTCCTGAAGGATGCCATTGATGGACATCTCAGTCCATCACCATACCTTGGGTACCTTTTTGAGAGCACGGTGTACCAACTCAGTCTTGCGCCAGAGGACAAAAAATTCATTCGGAGACAGTGCATCAACTACATTGTTGCTTTAAGCAAGGAGCTGCAAGCAAGGCTCCCTTGCCACACTCAAATGCGGAGGTTGAACGGCTGTTCAGCCAAATGAGTGTGGTCAAGTCAAAGTTAAGAACTAGAATGTCACTGCACACTCTCAGCTCCATACTCCTGGTGCGGTTTGGACTGAGCATAAACTACCAAGTGAAGTTCTGCAGCAGTTTGGCACCACAGCAGCGTACAGCTTTAAAGCCACTCCATCCTCCTCTGCTGGTTCCAGCTCCGTGACAATGCAGTTGGACAGTGAAGATGAAGCGGATTTCCTTGCCAATCTATGATTCATCGTATTTACAGTACGTTTGCAAGGAGTGGACTTTCTGTAACTGGCGGAGACACACAGCTGATGGTGGCAGTGTGTACTGCAGTGTGTGCGAGAACAGTGGCAATATCTGGAGGAAACCATTGAGCAGCTAGCCAGCCAAGCAGCACAACAACCCGGAGAGAGCTGGAGAGAGATGCCTAGTGCAGACATCATTATTTGAGTTAAGTTGCTTAAATAATAAGATAGCATATATACCTTTTTATTAGCCTGTACCTATAATTGTTGATCAGTTAGGTAGCATGTTAACTAACTACCAATACACTGCTTAAAACTATAATTGTTCAGAATGTGTAGGTGTACTAGTTAAAAAGAAAGTAAATCAAATGTAATTGTTCAATAATGTGTAATTGTTCAATAATTCAATGTGTTGTGTTTAAAAATAAAAATGTGATCATATAAAATGTGTTGTGTTTATATGTCAAATCATATTTTTCGCCGAGATGGCCAGAGTAACGTTATTGTGTGTTCTACGTAATGACGCAGTTTTACGTTATTACGTAATTACGTCATCACGCAATGACATCACAACGCCATTTAGAAACTTTTAGCAACAAATCGACCTGCCTCTAGCAACTTCCCCTGAAAATGAGTTGGCAACACTGCTTCCGCCTCCTTGGGAAACCACAAATGGAATTCAGAACTCAGGGGAATTTGACTCATTCTTTGATAGAAAACATGAGTAACTACAGTATCACTGTTATTTCCCAGCCATTCTTGACTCTTTTTACTTGAATGAAATTGACTCATTATGTAGTAATCTGATGAAAATTGCACCATTAGGGCTGCAAATTTACGGTAACCCTCCCCACCCACCTTGATGACCTTGGCTTTTCCAACCATCAAAAGTAAAACATTTCCTTAAGAGCTCCAACCCCAAGGTCATTTCACTAAGAGCTCCCACCCCAAGGTCATTTCACTAAGAGCTCCCACCCCAAGGTCATTTCACTAAGAGCTCTCACCCCAAGGTCATTTCACTAAGATCTCCCACCCCAAGGTCATTTCACTAAGAGCTCCCACTCCAAGGTCATTTCACTAAGAGCTCCCACTCCAAGGTCATTTCACTAAGACGTCCCACTCCAAGGTCATTTCACTAAGAGCTCCCACTCCAAGGTCATTTCACTAAGACGTCCCACTCCAAGGTCATTTCACTAAGACCTCCCACCCCAAGGTCATTTCACTAAGACCTCCCACCCCAAGGTCATTTCACTAAGACGTCCCACTCCAAGGTCATTTCACTAAAATACTGGATTGGTCATTTTACTTGAGTTTTATTTCACCATTTAAAAAATAAATAATTTGAGGAGTGTATGGAACCCCTCTTTTTGCTGGGACCACCACTTTTAAACTCACAGTGACTTTAATGTGTCAAGTCACGTCGATGTTCGCACACAAAATGTGTAAATGAACAGCTTAGAAAAATCTATTCCTTTTGCCCATAAGGTCAGAAGATCCACTCATTCAGCCACTGAGAAGATAAGCCTGTCAATCGTAAATATGAGGGATGAAACAAATTCTGTTTACGCTCTGCAGTGTACCAAATCAATGGAAAGACAGTGTTTACGCTCTGCAGTGTACCACATCAATGGAAAGACAGTTTTAAAAAAATATGTATTTTTTTTACCTTTATTTAACTAGGCAAGTCAGTTAAGAACAAATTTTTACCTTGTCAGGCTCGGGGGTTTGAACTTGCAACCTTTCGGTTACTAGTCCAACGCTCTCACCACTAGGCTACCCTGCCTGCTGTTTACACTCTGCAGTGTACCAAATCATTGGAAAGACTGGATCAAAGACATTTTTGACTTCCTGCACTAAGCTAAGGCCTGTATTATTGCATGGTCACCTGTGTAATAAAGGTAATGCATCCCAAATGGCACTCTATTCACAATAGTGCACTAGTTTTGACCAGGGCTTATTGGGCTCTGGGCAAAATTAGTGCACTGTATAGGGAATAGGGTGAGGGCCTTCCCTTCCCTTCTTCTGCCCTTCTATGAGCTGAGCTGTGCTGGGCATGCCATGCATGTGAACCCCAATGATCAATATGGTCTTGTTAACACCCCAGGGCTTATAAATGGGGCGGCAAGTTCAAACCCCCGAGCTGACAAGGTACAAATCTGTAATTCTGCCCCTGAACAGGCAGTTAACCCACTGTTCCTAGGCTGTCATTGAAAATAAGAATTTGTTCTTAACTGTTCTTAACTGACTTGCCTAGTTAAATAAAGGTCAAATAAAATAAAAAATAAATGGGAACTGGACCAGAAAGGCAAAAACATTGGGAGGGTGGAGTGGGATGTGATGGGGAGGGGTGTGTGTCGGGGTGGGTTGTTTGGGATGGTTTCGGGGGGCTATGGTATGAACCCACCCAAGGATAATACAAGGATATAAAGGCACTCTGTTCCAAATATAGCACTGTGGGGAGCGCTCATGTTTGTCAGTTTAATTAAAGTAACCAAATGAGACTTTGTAACCTTGTCTACCTATTATAGAAATTATGTATGGAACCAGTTTATAAAAAAAATCTGCAATACAAGGAATAGGAATTGACACAACATCATCTAATGATTTGTACCAGTGCAGACCTTGCTATCAGAAATCCCAGAGAATATCAACCTCCATGGGGTGAATTCCCCCCTCATTTCCAGGCTGGAAATGTGTCAGCCAGACAGCATGTCTTACGTCTGGCAGTATAGCAGTTAACTTGAACAGCTAGCCTAACCCAGAATGTCGATGTGTGTTTAGATACCGCAGCAGATGAGCGTTTTCGGAACGGAATCATTAGCTACCAGGCGTGCAGAATGCATCTGATGTGTCCAGTCACATCCAGTCCCTTTCCTCTCTGCCCATCAGTCCAGTTGTGGTTAGTGGGACAGAGTGGGACTGACACAGATTGACTTGACATGGCAAGAGCCCGTGGCGAGGCTCGCCGCACCACTGACCCCTGGGTAGCTCCCCTTAATCTGAGGGCAGAGGACAGGCACCATGAGGCGATGTGTGTAAAGATCCTTCAGGGCCTGCCTGTCACCTTGCCCAAACCTCTCTCGCAGTGTACACACACACACACACACACACACACACACACACACACACACACACACACACACACACACAGATAGAAATGCACGCATGCACACACACCCTCCACCCCTATTCTTCTGGCACACTGGGGTCCTAGTCGTGTCCCATCACTCTCCACTATAGAGGAATGTTCTAGAACTATTTAACAAATTAATTCAAATTCTATGTTCTCCATTGCCCTGCCCTCCTGCAGTGTGGGATGCAGAAGGGTAATTAATCCTTATATAGCCCCATTCAAGCTTAGAATGGGACAAGAGGTGGACAGCACTGCAGGTTTTCTCATTCACTAGTTGTCAGTGTATGCATGGGCTTGGCTGGTAAGAATCGATTCTCTTTCTGTTGATTTTCCCACCAGAAAAATGTATTACCTTTTGATTAGACCACCTCTACCTGTAAACATCTTAGGGCTGCCCAAACCTCTTCCTGGAGATCTACCGTCCTGTAGGTTTTCAGTCCAACCCTAATTAACACACCTGATTCTACTTATTAGCTGCTTAACCAGCTGAATCAGATATACTAAATTAGATTTGGACTGAAAACCTACAGGACAGTAGATCTCCAGGAAGAGGATTGGGCAGCCCTGCTATAGTGTATAAATGAAACAAATTGCAAATTATCTTTAAAGAATTTGAGAGGTGTAGCTGGGTGGTATCTGTTCATTTATCTTAGTAGGGTCCTTCTTTTGCCTTGATTGGCAGGTCCGTCTCATCCTACTGTCAGAGGGGCCGTAAAGAGAGAGATGTCGGCTGAGACAAGCCCATGCTAAGCTGAGCTGTGCTTTCTGAAACACCTTGTTCATGTGGGATCTTTAGGAAACGTATCGTGATTCATGCAGGACATACACTGTAGCACGTCAATGCCTGATTGGTAAGGGTTTAAGTTTACAATTTGCGTCACCACTGATTCGGTGGGGACTTTTTTAAAGGGATACCCTTTGCATAATACTTTCAGCGTTCACTGTGGTCTTACACCACAGTGAATGTGTACAGTGTTCTGATAGGAATGTACACTCATAGATGAAAGGGTTCTTCAGGTGTCCCCATAGGAGAACCCTTTTTGGTTCCAGGTAGAACCTTTTGTGTTCCATGTAGAACCCTCTGTGGAAAGGATTCTACATTGAACCCAAAAGGGTTCTACCTGGAACCAAACGGGTTTTACCTGGAACCAGAAAAGGTTCTTCAAAGGGTTCTCCTGTGGGGACAGCCAAAGAACCCTTTTAGGTTCTAGATAGCACTTTTTTTCTAAGAGTGTAGGTTACACTATGATTTGTCCTTAATGTGATGACCCTCCCATTGTCTGCATGATCCGGATTGTGCCGCGGGAATAAAGGGTTGAATTTGTTTCTGGTACATTCCCTGTCACATCCTCACAGAGCTCAGATAGTTGAAAGTAATCTCCTTGCACCATTCACAATGAATTGGAATTGATTTCTCCCTGGGGGTCTTAGCAATGACCTCTAAATGATTATCCGGACTTATCTGTTTGAGTTGGGCTTTTATTATGAAAAGTACCCATATCTATGGGGCCAGAACAGAATAGCTTTATAGCTCAATAAAGAAGCCTAGATTTAACATTTAACCCACTTAGTCATAGCGAGAAGTTTTCATGGTTTAACCTGATTCTAAGCTGATGACTATAATAGGAAACTATTTTGGGGAGTAGTGTTGCTGCTTTATTTTGGACTCATGGTGGCCCTCCTGCTTGCCTGTTCAGCCTGAGGTGTCCAATAACCCAATTTGAGTTGACTTCGCTTGTCCAGGGAGAGAGGCGGCCTGGGGCTATGGAATGGGATAATTCAAGGAACACAATGAAGTCAAAGATAGAGCGCACACTCACACACAAGCGTGCGCACATCCATGCACACACACACACACACACGCGCACAAATGCACACACTCACGTGCAATGCTTGAGTGAGCTAATTCGGTTAATTTTAGGGGCTGCATTGCGATCACAACATCTACAGTAGTTGATGATCAATATGGAACATATCTCGACTCCCCTTCGCTCTAACTAGACCTTACCTTCTCTCGTTGAATTTTGTCTATTATCTCAATAAAGTTTTATAATATTCGTTATTATGAAAACTCTTGTCTTTGAATGAATATTTTTTGTGAAGTTTGAATAATTCAACTGAGTAGTGAAGTGTAGTTGAGCATCTGAACTACACTTCACTGTTCAGTTGAATTATTCAACTTGAGCCTTGGCAATGCATGAGTCATTCTTCACTTATGGACAAACCTCTTTGTTGACTATGAATCAGAGAATATGGATGACGTGGATATGAGTTAAACCAGCTAGCTCCCTGCCGACACCTGATTATCAGACCAAATGGTGCGTCGATGGCATTAAACAGGGCAATTGGTGAAAACAGAGGGATGAGAAACGTGTCCATCCCTCGCTCACAGCAGATCGAAACGTTTCTTGGAAATGATCAACCAGTATTTACGAAATGAACGAGAGTGAGAATGTTCAGACGCTTGATGTGTGTATAGTAATTATGTTGTGTCATTTCCCCTCAAACGTCATGAACAATGATATTATTCAGAAAAGTGGCGTGAAAAAAGAAGAAGAGAAATGTCAGTTTTTTTTAACTAGGCAAGTCAGTTAAGAACAAATTCTTATTTACAATGACGGCCTAGGAACAGTAGATTAACTGCCTGTTCAGGGGCAGAACAACAGATTTATACTTTGTCAGCTACGGGATTTGAACTTGCAACCTTTCGGTTACTAGTCCAATGCTCTAACCACTAGGCTACCCTGCCGGTTCCCTTTTACACATGACGTGATTCACTTTATTGATTCATAAACTGGAAGAAAATCCAAGATCCACTTGAATACTACATCACAACTATTCCACGCTCCATCACTAAGTGATTTCGCCCCTATATATTTTTGTCAATATTGATTGATATCTTCATTAATTGCCAGGCGGCGTCGGACCAGGTGCTGCGTGTGTGGAGCTCGGGGATACAGTGTGCTGTGAACGTCATGCCTTATTAAGAGCCGGGCCCGACGGCCTCGGAGCGAGCAGTAAGCCATTGTTGGACTTGGCAACAGCTTATAGCTCCCTGGGGTTTGTGCCATAAAAGGGCTTTCTGTTAGCGGCCCGAATGCTTATTGTAGAAAAATTGTCCCTCAAAATAATTAGCATAGAAGAATGCAAAATGCATAATGTTAGGCAATTGACAGCTGCTTAGCTGAAACAAAGGGCTGTAAAATGGCTTTTGGTGTGAGCAGCACTTCTCATGGAAATGAACCATTGCCTGCCTTTTGGGGGCAAAGGGATATATCTATGTGGTTATGCTAATTGTGTATTCACTCATATATCTGATAAAGTATTAGTGTATTTAGTTCCGTATTCATTTGTATTCAACTGGGATGCATAGGCTAGATTGTCCTCTCTCTCTTTGTCTCTATGTCTCTCTCTCTCCCTCTTTCTCCCTCTCTCTTTCTCTCTTTATATCTCTCTCTCTCCCTCTTTCTCTCTCTATGTCTCTTTATATCTCTCCCCCTCTTTATCTCTCTCTCTCTCTCTCTCTCTCTCTCTCTCTCTCTATATATATATATATATATATATATATATACATATATATATCTTTATATCTCTCTCTCCCTCCTTCTTTCTTTCTCCCTCTATCTCTCTCTCTCCCTCTGTCTTTCTTTTTCTCTCACTCGCTCTCTCTTTATGTCTCTCTCCATCTTGTGTCAAGTGAACGTCATTTAGGGACAAACGTGCAGAAATGTCACACAGAAAACTACTGTTTTATTTAAGAAAAGGTTTCAATCATTTATGATTATTTTAGGATCCACAAGATTCCTGGTGTCTACGCAGCAGGCTGGCAACATCCCAACATAACCTTTGCAGAATAACATCCTCCAAAAGAACTCCCTTGTTGCGATAACTAGAAACAAGTTATCACATTCTTGCCTGAATACTTCTGGAATGGGGTTAGTTGAGTCCTTGGGGTCCTCAAAAGGTTGGGGTTGTGGGATAGAGCACATATTTAAGTAATGTAAAGTGCTAACAGCATGTATTCATAGAGGGAGGATTCCAGAAGGTTGTGTGATTCCAGAATGATGTAGGCTATGGAAAGGAATGACATTATCTCCAACATTCCAGACAGGGACAGTGCCCTGTGCTTAGTATGCTAATTCTCCCTCTAATTCAGCTTTGGGCGCAGAAACAAAAAAGTGAGCAGTGCCATAGGCATCATGCCCATTGGGGGCAAAAGCGGCACGTGCCCCCTCAAATTTGTTATATATATATATATATATATATATATATATATATATATATATATATATATATATAAAATAAAATGTAAAAATATTTGTTGTTGTTTCTGTGTAATATTACTAGCCGGTTAGCAATTTTATGACGTTGGCTTTAGCTAGCCCAGATAGGATCCCAATCTCCCAACCTCATAACTAGGTACCAAGAAGCCATTTCAGGCTATCAATCACGTTAGAGTAGCTAGCTTGTCTAACTAACTATCTTAGGCGTCATCCCTGCTGGCAAGGTTGGTAGACTTTAGAAAAGCAACCAATTACTAAATGTACTGAATAAGACTAACATTCTTTTCAATCTTGTACCCTGATTTTAGCAGAGAAGCATATTTAGTTTCTTTAAAAAAATAACCACCAGTCAGGAGGACACAGACAGCTCAAGAGGTATGCTTAGACATGCAAAAGAATAAACATATTTTTGACATAGAATCAAGCATAATGATTACGGTTCTAGAAAAAGCTGTTTCAGGTGTTTGAAAAATGCAAAATTCTACAACTTCGACCGCCCCAGCCATCCTCATGTACTTTGTGCCCCCTCAGATTTTCATGGATGACGCCTCTGAGCAGTGCTGCTGTGATTGTGAGGAGATCAGGTGTCAGCGGCTGTATAGGGCTAATTACTGGCAGATGATTCATCACAGAGGACATGTGGACTGACTGACTGACGGACAGACTAACTGTCTGACTGGCTGGCTGGTTGACGGACCGAGTAACTGACTGACTGACCAACTGGCTGGCTGGCTGACTTGTTTACTGACTGACTTACTAGCTAACTGACGGACATACGGACGGACTGATTGTCTATCTGTCTGACTGGCTAATTGGCTGACTGATTGGTTGACTGACTAGCTGACTGACTGACTTACTGGTTGGCTGATTGGCTGACTGACTAGCTGACTGACTGGCTGGCTGACTGACTGGCTGACTAGCTGACTGACTGACTGGCAGGCAGGCAGGCAGGCTGACTGGCTAAGGCCAGAGGATGAAACATGGCCGATCTGTCAATATGAGCTATCTTCAAGAAGACGGGGCCCCACCTTTCCTCCCCTCCCCCGGGGGCTGCAGTGCTCTTTCTAGGTTCAGATGTTTTAGTTTGGTTTTCCAGGCATCAACTTGATAGAATGCAGAAGCATGCAGAGAGATCCTGTAAATTACACCTCTGGATTCTATGTGTAATTATGTGGAAGCGTGTACTGTATATAATATGATGCTCCAGACTGTATGCTTCTACATCCTTTAAACATGTATGTAAAGCATAACTACACCCTGGGAAAGTGATTGTGTCATACGAAGTTCATAAAGGATTGGAGAAATGCCTGAGATTTACTGAAATAGATCTCATACGTTACTCCAGACCTTGACGTATGTATGGACGGCATGGACGTATGGACGGCACTGTCACCTCTAATTCCAGTCATGTTGATGGCCTAAATAACCACATTGGAACCAACGCATCATTTGCTGGGGAGACATACTTTATCTCTCTCTTATCTTGAACAAAGTCACATTGAACACTAACTTCCTTCAAATCCCAGTATAGTCTTCAATCATAAAAAAAAAAAATCACTGTTAATATTGAGCCAACAGAATCATTTCCATCGCAATTCTCTTTCTGTGTTCACTTTGGAGATGTCCGTCAGAGGGCTGTAGCGATAGGCAGCAGTGATTTCCCTGCTCTCTGCTTCACAATCTTTAAAAGTTGAACTGGCGCAGCAGCAGCACGCCCATCCCATTGTTCCCAGAGCAGAGTGCCAGGCGCTTGGTATTCCCAGCACAGGCCGACCGCTTCAAACTTCGGCCCGGAGGAGGATAGTCAGTGCATTAGGAATCCAGCCTAGTGCCACTGGTTCTCACACTGAGCTTTCCAACCCAATCTTGGTCTGTGGTGTATGCCGTTCCTCCTCCTTCCCCCTCCCCAGCCCATCCCTATGGACTATCATGTGCATCATCTCTAGAGGAGTAGCGCTTGTTTTAGTTCTTTTGAGTTATGGCTGTGTAACTTATTTACTTCTATTATTTCAACTGTTGTCCCTGTGTATACTGCAAGTCCGCTCCACCGCAACACGAAACCAGAAAGTCCCCTCATTCGGGTGTTGCAACAGGAACTGATTCAGACTTCTCCTAAAACACTTGAATTATGTGCCGCGCTGTGTAATATTTCATCCACTGTCATAGGACAGGAAAATCCTAAAACCATTTGTATTTTGTTTAGCAGTCACCCTAAATCATCAAGGACTTGAGAGAGGCCTCTCACCTGTTTTCTCATGAAACGGTCCCTTTCACATCAGCAGTCCAGCTGGTTTCTGTACTCTCCTGGCTTGATTAGAAGGCATGAGAGAGAGAGAGCGAGAGAGAGAAAGAAAGAAAGAAAGAAAGAGAGAGAGACCCAGACTGATGGTGATTTATTTTCTTAACATGACATCTGTCTAAAGTGTTTTTTTTTTCTTGAAGCCTTTCGTCAGTCACTTCTGTACCCTGACGAACCAACCTCTCTCAGTTGTGCTTCATATGTTACGCTTCATGCTGTTTTGAAGGGGAATAAAGTCCTAACGTTGAATCAAAATACACCGTTCCTCTTGTTTGTTTAATGTTGAAGGGAGGGCCAGTGCCATTCAACGTCGTTCTTTCTCCCCGGGCCACTTCCAGGCTGGGCTGGTGGTAGTGTGATGGACATTATTTGGCTACACTAGCGTTAGTTTGATAGACAGTGTTTGGCTCCACTTGTGGTGCTACCGTAGTAAATGATGGACAGGGTCATAGTGGGGGACAGTGGCTCAGTGTACTGGGTTCTGCCCTCGGAGCACACAGACTGCAGACACTCTGTTCTGGCCCCATGGGGGGTTACAGAGCTCTAACCCCCTTACAAATCTCTCAATTGTGCTCCTCAACACACAAACGACAGACACACACGCACTGACACACACACACACACACATATGCATACACAGGCCCCACATGATTGTTATCAGGCCTCTCTCCCTAATAACACACAACCACCTTAAATCACCATCCATGTATTACATTCACCATACACTCACCATACACTCACCATACACTCACCATACATTCCCTATAGATTTGACTATGGTGATCCCATCTTAATGGGGTATCCATCCAACATCTAATACAAGAAGTGTGATTAGGAGAAGTAGGTGCTGGAAAGAAAAGCCCTGCTTGCGAGCGGAAGAGACGTGTCCACCCTCAGTTTCTAGAGGCTCCTTGCCAATATTTGCTCATGTTCCCTCAACTGAGATCTCAGCCCGGCTGAATTTTGTATGAACACAAGCTGCGAGTGATGTCATTCATTGAGCCGGGGACCCGGGGTTTGAATCCCAGTAATGAATTGTGAATGGGAACAGATTAGTTGCAGGCAGCAACTCCCTAGCTCCCTAGCTCCATAGCTGGCTTCTTGAACGGTTGCCATCTCTCCTGGGGAATGGTGTGTGGAGCCGGCGCTCTTTATTCTACACTTGTTAGCACGTGCACTTACCAGGTCAGTCAGCAGTCAGTCGGGCTGGAAACAAGGAAGGTTAATGAGTCCATGAGATGTTGGCTGAACTGTTTTGGGAGTCAAAACCACCACTGTGAGTGATTAGTTATGCAAATAGATATAGGATAAATCAGCTATCTGTCAGTATCGGGTTAGATTTATTGCGAAAGCAATATGAGCTAAGAACACAGTGGTTCATTGTCTACGTTGTCTTTAAATCTAGTCACCTACAGTATGTGCACTATTTCTTTGATCACAAGAAAGGTACTGTTTTAAGGGCAAGCATTGAGTACATTTCTAAATATTTTCAAAATGGTCTCTTTTCTGTCAAGTGTTCGCTGTAGTTTCTGTACAAATGACGGAAAGTACAAACTGAAAGTCAATAATATACCTGTACATCTTTGATGCTTGATATGGTTCCTACCTGATTTAGACTGAATGTATAAAACATGCTCATTCCATGACATTGTGCCATGTAAATCGCTGTGAAATAACCTTACCATAATCCTAAATATTGTATTTTCAGCTGTTCGAAACTGGTGTACAAAACCGAAATGAAAAGACAAAAAAACACAACTTAAGAACGGAAGCATAGAAATAGCGCACAGAGAACAGATCTATCACTTCTTAGACTTGTTTTCAATGAGAATGACAGATCTATAACATACTTTTCTATATGAATTTGGTCGGGTCTGCGTAAAATGCAGGTTTAAGTCATCGTAGTAAACAACTTAGTGACTCAGCTTAAAGAAATAAGGCGTAGTAAGTCCTCTTTCTTTAGGAACAAAAAGAGTGAGGCTTTAAAGCAAACATTCCAACATGAAATCCACCTAAGACCATAATAGCATTTTGGTATTCCCACACAAGTTTCTTTAAGCCCCGTTAATCATGTGCGTTGTACAATCTTTTTGGCGACTGCGTTCTTAACTGGTGAAGTCACTAATACCAGCCGATTAGTGGATTGCTTGTGAGGCTGTGACCCTAAAATAGCATGGCTGGTCTTCAGCTGACCCATAATAAGCATGCATCAGATTGGCCTATTGGATGAGCTGCTTTACTATCCAGCGTGTGTATGGATTTCTATAGAGTGCATGCAACCTCGATAAACACAGCGCTTCTTTATGTCTTTCACATAAGCATACGACTACCAATAATTAGGAATGTGGAGTTAGTTAATAATCAGGTGGCGACCCTGTGTGTGTGTGTGTGTGTGTGTGTGTGTGTGTGTGTGTGTGTGTGTGTGTGTGTGTGTGTGTGTGTGTGTGTGTGTGTGTGTGTGTGTGTGTGTGTGTGTGTGCGTGCGTGCGTGCGCATGTGTGTGTGCTCCTATTCCCTGTAGCCCCTTACATACATCAGCCAGACAGACTCTGCAAGGCACAGTAATTGCTCCCCCTAAACGTTGAGGCAATCAGCAGCTCAATCAGGCCCCAGCGTTACTGCGTAGTACAATGGGAACTGCACTACTCAACACAGGAGGAGCACTCTAGGGGCCCCCAAATCTCTGGAACTAATGACTGTGAATATGTGGCCCAGAAGTATGTGCCCTAAAGAGATGCAGCTAGCTAAGCAGAAATATGGAAACCTGGGGTCGGATTCACAAAACCTTCTTAAGAAGACATTTCTTCTTAACTGCCATTTTTTCCTTAGCTACGAAGAAAGTTAAGCAAAGTTGCTATTCCTCAATAAAGTTATTGGAAATGTTCTTAAGGTTTTCCCTAAGAAAAAAGTTAAGAAGAAATGGGATTCTTGAAAATAATGCTTTAGGATTTCTTCTTGGAAATGTATTTTTTTTTATTTTATTTTTTAAACTTTAGGACAGCTAAACCCTTGTCTTGAGACGAATGGATACTTTTGTAACCATGAACGTTTTCTTGCACCACAGACCCAGTTGGCTACCAGATTTTTTAAATACAGCAAGAATACAAATGAAACACGCATTATCTAGCTAGCTAGTAATTAACAACATATTACAATATTCTAGAAGTGTTAAATAGCTAGCGCTATCTTGTCAATTTGCAAAGAAGCACTTGGCTGACTTAGCTAATGTTAATGCTAATGTTGTTAATGTTGTTAGCTATGTTGGCTCTAATGTCTTTACACGTTAGCTAGCTAACGTAGCTAACTAACTTACCGGTCGCGCAGTCACTCTACCACCATCATGTCGGACCACTTGTTTTTTTACGGCGTCACTGTCCCTTGCCATACCCCCGACGGCAGAGACAGACTCAGCCACTGTCGCCCATCCTCTCTTTTTGGTCTCTGCAGTGACCCCGCAGTTATCAAGCCTCCTATACAGCAACCTTTTCCTGGCTGCTATGTCCTCCACCATCACTTCAATCTCTTTTCTTGGTTATCCATGTTTGATTTTGATATGGCTCGTCTGACGGCAATAATGTGTGAAAAATAACCAAATAACCAAATCCTATCATCCCTGTCACATAGGCTTATTTATTGGTTTTAAGCATGCCACTAATGTCAATAAGATATTTACTAAGTTCTTAAGAAATATATTTCCGAAGTCCATAAGAAAACGACAAATTCCTAAGAACCTTTTGAGGAATTGCCTTTATCTTATGAACTTCCAATTTTTTTCCATAAGAAACTTCTTATGTTTTTTTTTCGTAAGTAGTGTTTTGTGAATCCGGCCCCTGGAGGCAGGCAGGCAACACCCTATAGAAAAAGAGAAAACCCCCCAGAAATACACTTGTTGGAAATATGAACCCCTAACGCCCCACCTATCTAACTCGGGACTCCAGGAGCATGCTGGAACCTGCCTGGGCAGAAGCCTGTGTGTACAATACATAGAACAGTGCGGATCTGTATCTCCTCTGGGCCCTCTCAGGCAGTCAATGTTCTTCATTCTGCCAACGGAACACTGCAAATGGTTCTGAGGGATTCTAGAGCTTCTAGAGATGCCACACTGATACTGCACGTATGTGTCCTTAAATAACATGGATGTCAGGGTGAAGACGTGTCTGCTGTGACCTAATTTGAGAGAATTATAGGTTTCAGGCTGCTTTTGACACCTCTTTGGCCGATTACTAAATGGCAGTCCTACAAAACCTGACCAGAAGATACTGGAAAGAGCAATTAAGGCCCACTGTTATGTACTCAACATATGTGTGCTGACCTAGATCTCCCTATATACAGTATAAAACAATGGAAACTTACAAAAACAATGTGTTGGTGATCTTCTAGTAAAAATTATAAGTGAATGTAATATATGTATTCATCCTTACTAACCAATGAAATGCAAGTCATCAGTCCAATCCTCTCGCTTCTCTGTGACCTAGAAAAGAGGATCAGCATCTGCCTTCATCAAGGAGAAAAATATCCGCTACTTTACAGAATTTTTATTAATTACTCTCATTATTTAAGGTCGCTGATCTATTGTGAGAGACGTTTCACGGAGCAACGTACTGCACTATCTAAATCTTCATAGGACATCTCGCATGAATATTTATGAGCAAGACAGGCAGACGTCATTCTCATGAGCTCTGAGGAATATGAATATTCTAATGAGGCTGGGGAGGGGGGGCGGGGCTGTCTTCACTCCCAACAAGCAACAAACTTCCTGCATCAATATTCATGAGGCAAAGATGCTGCGATTCTGCTCCGTGTTTCCAACGGCACCCAGGCCGTGTGTGCATACGTGCGTGCGTGCATGCACGTGTGTGTGTGCGCATGTTTGTTTGAGAGGGATCAATTATCCTCAGTGGTCCCACAGTAAAAGAGACACGCCGGTGTCTGTAGCATTTAGCAGAACAACGTTGTGGCTACTCTGCTAGGTCTCAAAAGTAAAAAGGACATGCTACAAGCCTCTGGAATGGACCACGTTTCTCTGCCCATGCTTTTACTAGAACACATTGCACGACTGTCCTAGTTCACCACCATATCACCTGTTAGGATACAGTCTAGATCTGCACTGTCTAGGTCAGTCACTTAGTGTTCTTTCTCTATTCTTCATCCATGTTAATTGAATAATTGATCAAAGCTGCAGAATAGCGGTAAATGTTTGCCTGTTGTCATTCATTCCTCTGCAACGGTGTTTTCTCTCTTTGTAGATGCCCTCTTTGTCAAGGCTGTGGTTCAATAACAATGTGAAGGTCATCTGTTGGTTCATCATCAGCACAGCTCATGTGCTCTGAACAGACTAGTGCACACATCACGTTACCGACCACAGGCCACTGGGATTGTAAGGGGTAATGACCTACAGGTTATTTTCAGAGGTGGAGACATTAGCTAGGCCTTTGAGATCATTATTTTCTTATCGTACCAGCTAGCAACCTTCTCCCAACGTTATCCCACTCACAGCCAAGTGTTTGATACGGGGTGGTTGAGCATCTGACTTATCATCTTATCATCTTGAGACCTGGGCTGGGCTGAAGTGGGCTGAATGTGTGGAGCCTGACTGGAGAGGATAAGTATGCAGGGCACAGATGCTGCGTGGGGATGGATGGCTGCAGGAAAGAAGCTTTGACTAACAACTTGATCATTGTGTGTGAATTCTGTGTGTGTGTGTGTGTGTGTGTGTGTGTGTATGTGTGTGTGTGTGTGTCTCAGGTTTTAATGGATTGCAGTTCTTGTGTTGCTTCAATGAGTCTGTGAAAACACAGTCATTACAGGACTCTTCATCTTGTGTGGCCTGACTGGCCTGTCTGAGTGTCTCTTTAACAGACCGCTCACAAGTTAAACATTTTGTCTGAAAACATCACTGGGCTACGGTGGTCAGACAAAGACAGATCTGCCTAATGAAACTCGAGGAAGAGGGAACCGTTTAGATTTAAGAGCTATGAATCGTTGTGTGTTGATGCGTTGGGTGGAAATATCTAGAGATGTACATATTTTGATAACTGAAGTGGAACATTCCAGTCATTCCCGGTAATAAACTCATGAGAACGAGAGCCAGAAAAGTGGTGACGCCGTTTGAAACGAGACACTTTACTTCTGCCCATAGCTAGTATCACTCTGTCTCTTTGAGATATAGTGTGTCAATGGAGTTTGCTGGTATTTTTGGCCATGTGCAAGATGATACCATAGGAAAACGGAATCTTGTCATGTCATTGTTGCCAAAAGTTATGTGTCAACCAATTCAAGCTTCTGTGAATTGGTCATGCTCCCAGCAGGCTTTGCGGTGCCAATGGGAAAAGATGAGCTTCAACCACTTGACGCTTATGTCAATACATCACAGTCATTGGGAAAAGATGAGTGTCAACCAATTGATGCTTGTGCCAATATGTTGATGAGTGTCACAGGGTGTACGCTAATGTCAATACATCACAGTCAATGGGAAAAGATGAGTGTCAACCAATTGATGCTTTTGTCAATGCATTGATGAGTGTCACAGGGTGTACGCTAATGTCAATACATTTACAGTCAATGGGATAAGATGAGTGCCAACTAATTGACGCTTATGTCAATACATTGCATTCAACAGGAAGTGATGAGTGTCAAAGGGTTGACGTTTACGTCAGTACATTGCAGCGAGAGGAGGGAGGGGAGAGAGAGTCAACAGACAGACAGAGGTGGGAGAGAGGAGGGATTGAGAGGAGAGGACAGGGAGGGAGGGGAAGAGAGATAAGGGATGGGAGAGAGAGTCAACAGACAGACAGAGGTGGGAGAGAGGAGGGATTGAGAGGAGAGGACAGGGAGGGAGGGGAAGAGAGATAAGGGATGCGAGAGGAGGGAGATAGGAGGGAGAAAGAGAGAGAGAGAGGGAGGGAAAGAGAGAAAGGGAGAGGGGGAGAGGTGGAGGGAGTGAAAGAAGGGGACAGAGAGAAGAGGAGGGGGGTAAAGAGGAGGTGGAAATATAGAAACAGAAGGAGGGAGAGAGAAGGGGTAGGGAGGGAGAGAGAGGAGGGAGAGAGAGAGAGAATAGAGAGACGGGGAAAGAGAGAAGAACTGTCTGTCTGTAAGTCTCATCTTTTCCTCTTTTCATCTTTTCCTTTTTTCTTTTTTTTTTATATTTATTTTTTCTTTTTTACCTTTATTTATACAGGTTTTTCTCATTGAGATAACATCTCTTTTCCAAGAGAGACCTGGTCCAATAGCAGCAGGGGAACAACGCTTCAGACAAAACAACTTACATACACTAACACAACATTAAACAAAACTAGAAACACACATACAGTATAAAAAAAAAACATTTTACATTAAAAACATGAAAGTCATGACTAAAAACAGCTGGCCTATAAACAATTACACTCTTCTATGATATATGCATCGATCAAGTGTTTAAATTCCACCAACGAAACTCGATCATCAAATTTCTAAATGTTTAGGAGAGATTTCCAGGACCACGGAGCTGAGTAACTAAAACTATTTCTACCATGACCTGTTCTAATTTTTGGCACTGTTAGAAGCAAATGAGAATGGGACCGTAATCTAAATCTATTTACCGACTTGACTAAAAATTGAATTAAATGGAATGTATTGACATTATCATCAATTGGTAGACAGTGTCAACCAATTTCCCATTAACAGCAATGTATTGATATAAGCATCATTTGGTTGACGCTCATCTTTTCCCATTGCTACCGCAAAACCTGATGGGAGCATGGCCAATTGACATGAGCATCAATTGGTTAACACCACATTTTTTGTTTTGATAAGCATCAATTATGTTTTGAGGCTGATAATGGGCTGACATGTCTTCTTTAATCCTTTTCCCTAACTAGGAATTATGTTTATGCCTTCAGAAAGTATTCATACCCAGATGACTTACACATTTTTTTGTTATGTTACAGCCTGAATTCAACTTGGATAAAATAAAATAAAATTCTCAACCATCTGCTTACAATTCCCATAATGACAAAGTGAAAACATGTTTTTAGAAATGTTTACGAATGTGTAGAAAATTAAATACAGAAATATCTCATTTACACAAGTATTCACACCCCTCAGTCAACACTTTGTCGAAGCACGTTTGGCAGCGATTACAGCTGTGAGTCTTTCTGGGTAAGTCTGTAAGTACTTTCCACACCTGGATTGTACAACATTTGCCCATTATTCTTTTCAAAATTCTTCAAGCTCTATCAAATTGGTTGTTGACCATTGCTAGATAACAATTTTTAGGTCTAGCCATAGATTTTAAAGTAGATTTAAGTCAAAACTGTAACTCAGCCACTCAGGAACATTCACTGTCTTCTTGGTAAGCAACTTCAATGTAGATTTGGCATTGTGTTTCCGGTTATTGTCCTGCTGAAAAGTGGAAAGCACACTGTACCAGGTTTTCCACTAGGATTTTGCCTGTGCTTAGCTCCATTCCATTTCTTTTTCATCCTGAAGAACTCCCTAGTCCTTGGTGATTACAAGCATACCCATAACATGATGCAGCCAACACTATGCTTGAAAATATGGATTGTGGTACTCAGTAATGTGTTGAATTGGATTTGCCCCAAACATAACACTTTGTATTCAGGCCAAAAAGCTAATTACTTTGCCACATGTTTTGCAGTATTACTTTAGTGCCTTGTTGCAAACAGGATGCAGTACATGTTTTGGAACATTTTAATTCCGTAAAAGGTTCCTTATTTTCACTCTGTCAATTAGGTTAGTATTGTGGAGTAACTACAATGTTGTTGATCCATCCTCAGTTTTCTCCTATCACAGCCATTAAACTCTGTAACTGTTTTAAAGTCACTATGGGCCTCATGGTGAAATCCCTGAGTGGTTTCCTTCCTCTTAGGCAACTGAGTTAGGAAGGATGCCTGTGTCTTTGTAGTGACTGGCTGTATTGATACACCATCCAAAATGTAATAATAACTTCACTATGCTCAAAGGGATTTTCAATGTCTGCTTTTTTATTTTTACCCATCTACCAATAGGTGCCCTTCTTTGCGGAGAATTGCCAACATCCCTGGTCTCTGTGGTTGATTCTGTGTTTGAAATTCACTGCTCGACTGAGGGACCTTACAGATAATTGTATGTGTGGGGTACAGAGATGAGGTAGTCATTCAAAAATCATGTTCAACTCTATTATTGCACACGGAGAGAGCAACGCATGTGACTTTTTATGGACATTTTTACTCCTGAACTTATTCAGGCTTGCCATAACAATGGAGTTGAATACTAATTGACTCAAGACACTTCAGCTTTTCATTTTGTATTAATTAACTGAATTATGGGGTATTGTGTGTAGGCCAGTGACCAAACATCTCAATTGAATTCATTTTAAACTGAAGGCAGTGTATGCCGGTATTCACATGGAATGGTGTTTTTCATTTTTACATTCCTATCAAAGAAGGGGATTATCAGGCCCATTTTCTATGAAGGAGAAAGACAGAAAAAAGAAGAGAGCCACAAGGGCAGGAGGAAGGCCAGAGCCCATAATCATAGTGCATAATCGACGGGCACCTGTGTTCACTTTAAAGTTGTCTACGAGAGTGTTATCTCTCTCATAATAATAGTATTGAATCCTCTTTTGTTCCTGTGTTCTGTGAAATTATAGACATGTTTTATGTTACCGCATTCCATTGAGGTGCACTCATAGAGCGTACATGGTTCATTCATACATACACTCAGGGATTTTCAACACCGCAGGCATCTCACTGACGTTTACAAGAATGTGCCTGTTGTTGTGTATAGATCAATCAAATGTTTTGCTGAGAACTTGTTGTGAACTTTGACTGTCTGGTCGAGAACAACATTGACTTGTCCTGTCACCCTCTCAAGGCCACACCCAGCCATCTCAATGAGGTTGGAGTGAGGAGGGGTTAGGTTGAAGAGAGGAGGGTGAGTTTGGAGTTGGGAGGAATGAGAAGGGGTAGAGGAGGGATGAGGTTGGAGTTGGGTCAGGTCACTAGGGGTCGATGACAACATGTTATGGCTCTTCAGATGTTTCTTTGTTGTCTCTTGTTTTAGCTATAAATCCCCTTGAGAGGGGAGCTGAGTCAATTCCATGAAACCGAAGAGCATTCCTACTGTACAGAAGAGGCCATGTGTGACATATTTGTGGATATTGGGGTAGTTTATCGTACTGAAGGGCAGAAGGATATTGTGGTATGCAAGGTTTTTCTGAGTGAAAATCACATGTTTGTCTCTAGTAGGTACATTTTTCAATTTGGCATTTTGACAGTCAAAAAACAATAAACCAAGCAGTTCGATCTAACAGTGAGGGAGACATTCACACCTTTATTCAGGACAGCCTTTCCAGGATTGATGGGCAAGCACATGTAAAAAGACGATCTGTAGGTTGTGACTGGCGTATGGTTTGATGGGTTCAGCTCAATGAAAACCTGCAGCTACTTGTTCAATCACAGCTGAACCTATAACCAACTTGCGGAGTGATAAGTCTTGTATATAGCCCACAGATCAATTGCATAAGTTATGGCTAATAACTTCTAACTAATATATCTTCAAAAGTTATTGGCAAATGGAACGCCTGACTTATACAATAAGTGTCTCAAGAGAAGGTTTAACTGACTGGCATGAGCTGGTGAGTACGCTGTCATAGAAAGTTATGCTCGTATGAATTTATGATCTAAAAATGAGATTAGCGAATCACCCATACCATAAATCAATGTACCTGTAGCAGCATATGCTTGGCTTTAGCTGTATTCATGCCATGTGATTCTGATCAGATCATGCTGTCAGTTAGTGTCAAAATACAGAGCTGGCCTATCTCAGCCTGCCTATCTCAGCCTGCCTATCTCAGCCTGCCTATCTCAGCCTCCCTATCTCAGCCTGCCTATCTCAGCCTGCCTATCTCAGCCTGCCTATCTCAGCCTCCCTATCTCAGCCTGCCTATCTCAGCCTGCCTAGCTCAGCCTGTCTAGCTCAGCCTGCCTAGCTCAGCCTGCCTAGCTCAGCCTGCCTATCTCAGCCTGCCTAGCCCAGCCTGCCTATCTCAGCCTGCCTAGCTCAGCCTGCCTAGCCCAGCCTGCCTAGCTCAGCCTGCCTATCTCAGCCTGCCTATCTCAGCCTCCCTATCTCAGCCTGCCTAGCTCAGCCTGCCTAGCCCAGCCTGCCTATCTCAGCCTGCCTAGCTCAGCCTGCCTATCTCAGCCTGCCTAGCCCAGCCTGCCTATCTCAGCCTGCCTAGCTCAGCCTGCCTATCTCAGCCTGCCTATCTCAGCCTGCCTATCTCAGCCTGCCTATCTCAGCCTGCCTGTCCTCACTTCGCTACACTATGTTCAATTTCGCTAAAAGCATGTGGCTGTTCAGTCAGTCAGTCAATCAGTGTTGTGCAGCAAACTAGCGTAGCCTGAAGCTCTGTTGTGTCATTAACATTCCTGTAGCTGAGGAGAGGTGGCTCCTTTAATGTTTTGAATGTTCTGCTACATGATAAAACAGCTCGGCCTGTCACCTGGGACCTGAGCGGCACACTCCATACCCCCTCCTTGTCCCGTCCTTGTTGAACTGTTCCTGGAACTACACCTCTCAACACTCAACTCTAACAACTAGTTTGTGCTGCCAGTAATTTAGAAAACATCTCTCTTTTTCACTCCTTCTCTCTGCCTGTCTATCTTTCTCTCTCTATCTCTGTCCATCCTCCCCTCTCTCTCTCTCTCTCTCTCTCTGTCGTTCTCTGTCTCTGTCTCTCTCTCTGTAATTTAGGAAACATCTCTCTTTTTGTTATTTCTCACTCCTCTCTCTCGCCTTCTCTTTCTCTTTCTCTCTCTCTTTCTCTTTCTCTCTCTCTTTCTCTTTCTCTTTCTCTTTCTCTTTCTCTTTCTCTTTCTCTTTCTCTTTCTTTCTCTTTCTTTCTCATTCTCTTTCTGTCCTTCCTTCCTTCCTCCCTTCCTCCTTCCTTCCTTCCTCCCTTCCTTCCTTCCTTCCTTCCTTCCTTCCTTCCTTCCTTCCTTCCTTCCTTCCTTCCTTCCTTCCTTCCTTCCTTCCTTCCTTCCTTCCTTCCTTCCTTCCTTCCTTCCTTCCTTCCTTCCTTCCTTACTTCCTTCCTTACTTCCTTCCTTCCTTCCTTCCTTCCCTCTCTCTCTCTCTCTCTCCACCCCCTCTCTCACAACACCAGATTATAACACTGACTCATCCCTTCACTGCCAGATTGATAGACGGTCTGTTTTTATCTGAAACATGTTAATTCACCCGGCTGACAAAAACACTTAATTCCCTTGGCAGACAGTGCTAGATACATTTAAAGTGATTATCTTGCTGATGGACGTGAGAGACACAGCATCGTGTTCTCAAGAGGCCCGGGCTGTCATGTGTGGTCTCCTGGCATTGGTGTGTGTGTGTGTGCGCGAGCGCATGTGTTTGTGCATGTGCAGTCCTGCCCTGTCTGTCTCTCTCACTGATTCTGACGTGTGAGGTATTTTGTTCACCCTCAGGTTAACACTGAGTGGCGTTCTTTAAAAACACTACTGCAAAACAAACGGGAGCCTATAGGTAACCAGATCTGATGCTATCAGCTAATGTTGTTGATTGCTTCTGTTTACCAATCACTGAGAGTGTGACCTAGGGCCAACCACTTGAGCCCTGGAGCTCTGCCCAGATTCACTCTGCACTAATTATTGTGTGTGTGTGTGTGTGTGTGTGTGTGTGTGTGTGTGTGTGTGTGTGTGTGTGTGTGTGTGTGTGTGTGTGTTCGAGTTTGAGTGGTCACACGTTTAACGACTAGATTAGAGTTGGCCACTCCTGCCATATCTTACATATTGAAGTAGCCCCCAGAAAGACTCAAGAGAGTTCCAACCTAATTCAGAATAAGACATTTTATTTTTCAACAATTACAAAGAACAAAATATTTTAAAATCATATTTATATCTTACATCAGCTGTACAGAGATGACGTGTTTTTTCTAAATGATTCTGGAACAAGAACTGAACTAGAAAACCGAAGAGTATTTAAGTCGATGAAAAAATATTTGTCAATACAAAATAGAAAAGAAGACGTTGAACTGAAAATGGAATCCATAATATTGTATCCTGATGGAGTGTTTAGGCCTCTTAACTGGTCACAAAGTATTTTACAAAATAATACCATGGCCTCTTATAATAGCAAAAAAAAATCTTGGCCTCTTTGGTTCCATGATTAGGTATAATACATTTGAACAGAACTCAATTTGCTTTCTATAAAAATAACTTTTTTTCCCAATGGCAGTTTCTTTATTTTGTAACTAATCACGCAACTTTTCAGTGCAAATATTGTAACTATCATTCACTTTGAAGAAGAAGCGAAGGATTACATTTCAAGTACTGGTAATAGTTAATAACTGCAACAAAAATTTCCGTTTGTCTGGTGTCTGTGGGTCAATACTATACATTGCATAGCTCATGCGGCACTTATATTTAAAAGGATTGTGAGCAAGGGTCGGTGTACCACATTGTACTCTTGAAAGGCATTTCAATCTGCAAGTGCTATTTAATGTGCATTAGGAAGTGCTATGCTGCACCAGGACTTTAAACCAAACAACATGGCAACTCTTTCGCTTTTGATTTCCCGACTGAAATGAGAGTGGAAACTGGTTGTGCTACAGCTGCTTGAAGAAATTAAACTCTTCCCGTTAAAAGTGTGAACAAAAGAAAGGAAGGATTCAGAAGGAAGTAACAGAAGGTCAGTGTTTCTTCCCTATTGTCACTGTTTCACGTCACCGCCTAAACTCCCAGGTTTTGATGACAGCTTCAGCATTGGAATTGGAAATGATCAATGTATGGAAATGATCAATGTATGGAAATGATCAATGTATGGAAATGATCAATGTATGGAAATGATCAATGTATGGAAATTATCAATGTATGGAAATGATCAATGTATGGAAATGATCAATGTATGGAAATGATCAATGTATTTTTATGTTCCACTCACTCTTCTGACACGGAAGCCATTTTGATTTCCGGATGCTGGCCCGTAAAATGAAAACGGTTTTATATAAAAATGGTATCTTGTGACACATCAACAAGATGTATTTCTTGTTAGAAGTGCTGAAGTTGTATAAGAGGTGAGTTGTCAGTGCTTTCACTCTACGTTTTGCAGTCATACTTTCTTGAAAGAGGCGGGGTTGGGAATCGTCTATCAGCAAGTGCACCTCCTTCATAATCTCAGGCTCTTTCCCACCTTCGTCAGAGTATCGAAAATAGAACTCTCCATTTTCAGAATAGAAATGGCAATCTTGGAAATATATATAATGCGATAAGTACCAGCTAGTTCCAATCCCTCTGATAATGACACCTACATGAATTGGGATCGAATCATATGTTCACATGTTGGCAAAAGAAAAAAGGCTTCGACCAGAGAATATTATTAACAGACATAAATATATATACAAGTGTTTGTTCAGGCATAAGTGAGAATGAGTGTGTAGGATATGCGTAAATGAATTAAGTTGTGTGTGCATGTGCGTATGCCTTATGTCCATAAATATCACTTTGATTTCTATAATTCATTTTGGAATATCTTTTTCTTGTTTACAAATGTTCATAAAAGTCCACTTGAAGCACATGCAGTCTCAACTCAAGCGCATCCACACTCCTCCACGATCATATTGGGTACGTCTCTCTTGACGATGTTGTATTCATCGTCGAAGTAGAGCATTGACATGGTGCTGAGCTTGGTGGGGATGCAACAGGAGTTCATGGAGCCGGGGCTCATGCCTCTCATCCGATACTGATTGACCACTGCAGTGTGGAAGGACGACGCCGACCCTGGCACTCCCGCCATGTACGCTGGACAGTTGCCCTCGCAGTAGTTCCCAAAGTACCCCGACGGTGCGATGATCCAGTCGTTCCAGCCGATGAGGCGGAAGTCTATATAGAACTGCTGTCTGCAGCACAGGCTACTGCTCCCGTCACACTCCAGCCCCCTCTTCCTGATGCGGTGCTTGTTGTCCGCTTGCCGGGCCTGTACGACTAGAAACGGCCTGTGGGACTCGTCGTTCTGGTTCACGAGGATCGGGAAGACCGCCAGGTCCTCGCAGCCCTCACAGCGCACGTCCAGGTTCTGCCGCCGGCCGCCCTTCTCGAACACCATCTGGATAGCGTTGGTCAGGGGGAAGGTGTGCCAACCGCTCCTCTTCAGCTCGACACGCTTTTCCACCAGGTTCCACTTGCTGCCCAGGCCAGGCTCCTGGTAGTACACCTTGACTGTGACCTTCCTCCGCTGGCCCTTGTCCAGGGTGTTAGGAAGCAGCCTTAAGTACAGCCACAGGGTGGCCTGGGTCACATACAGGTGCTGGTTTCCCTCGTTAGAGATCAGGAAGAACAGGCTGGATTTCGATGATACCAGCTCATCTGGGAAAGACAGGAACAGAACAGGAAAAGTCTGTTAAAAGGCAGTTTAAACCTATAAAGGTTAGTATGGCAATGCTAAAAGAGGAGACAAACGCACAGATTCATTGGCTATATGGTGTAAATAAACATCTTTCAAAAACCTTACTGCTATTGGACAAAGCGTCAAGAAGATACTACCACACTGGGTGGTTCCAAGCTTGGATTGTTGGATGAATAGCTGGACAAGAACTGGACACATTGGGAACAGTTCAACAGTTTGGGATTAAATTGAGATAGACGGTTACTATGGCCTCCCTGGTTATAGCCTGTCTTAATGTCATCTTTATCTGGCCTGGGATGTAAACAGAGTTTGGACTGGCACTAAAGGGATTTGGTGGATGGGTGTACACTGGGAAACAGCTCTAACAGAGACACTCAGCCTCTTCTTGGTCCAGGGCCCGTATTCAGAAAGCGTCTCAGGGTGCTGATCCAGGATCAGTTTTGTATTTTAGATCATCATGAATAAGAGGGGGGACCTGTTCCTAGATCAGCACACCTACTCTGAGACGCTTTATGAATACAGGCCCTGGTCTTGTCACATAGGCCTACATGAGGTCTGCAACGACAGCGCAGCATCAGCAGGTCTGGAATCAGTTCCAGCTGGCCCTTGCCTATAGGGAGCCTTGACAGTGACAATGACAGTACAAATCTGTGATCAGGCCCACTTGAAGTTGCCCCTGGCCCTGAGTCGGGGTGGGTATGGAGAAGAGGGCTTATCAGAGCCAAGTACAAAGGCTCAAAGGCTTTGCTGTGAATACTGCAGAAAAACGAGAGCTTACTGAGCCTAACTGCTTACACAATGCACAGTAATGTGATGTAAAGGAAGCAAATGCATGGTAAAGCCAGGCACAGTGAGTGAAGAGGAGCACAGCTTCACTGTGGATTTATGATGAAGGAAAAAAGGAATTTACATGAAACTAGCTGGCCTTCCCAACAACCCAACTATCACCACAGAAACCTTTTTCTGGCTGCACAGTGTGTGCCAATGTTTCGTCGTTTTTTGGCTTGTGCCATATTGTTTTCATGTGTGGGTAGGTTCAGGTTCGGGTTAGGGTAGGGTCAGGGTCCAAAGTCAATTTCAAATCTAACGTGCACTTGTCACATGACATGACCAAAGCAACTCCTACTCTTCCACACTCTTCAGTAGCCAAGGCAGTAACCGAAATAGATGGTTTCTCCCCAGTCCTCCAGTGAGAGTGAAAACGTCTAACCTGAGAGACCGTCAGCAGCACTCTACATGGATCCTCTGTGACTGTCAGGTGGAGGAAAGTGGGAAAACGCACACATGTCAAGGGTCACCTCTCCAGCCTGAACACTGAGCTGTGCTGCCTGCCTATCTGCTTGCCGCCCCAAAGCGAGGGGACCCGACCTGGGCGGGCCTGTGCCCCATCCTCAGGCATCAGCTATAATGGAGGCTGCTCTGGCCTGCCCAGCCAGTCTCCATCTGCACTGCCTCACACAACACAAGACAGGTCATCTCCTTGTTATTACTAAACTCAAAGACTTAGTCAACAGACAGCTATAGACCACACTCTGACTGTACTAGCACCAGGCCATGGGTGGCAGCACAGCTGTCAAGACATGACCATCAATAAGCAAAAAAGTAAGACCTAGTGTCTCCCGATTGAAATGGAGGTTCTATTTATCTTCTGTTTACCAATGGATGACGTTGATATCTTACTGTATCGGTTATTTCTTCTTTCAACGGGGGAGGCGGGAAGAGGGGGGCTTTGTGAAACAAACCTAAGGGGTCCATTTTTCACTCTGTGAGTAAAGAGGGAAATTGTCTCAGATGGAACAGGATACTCAAGAACAGAATACTCCCCAAAAAGACACATCCAATCAGAAAGGGGTTTGTCAGGTGATCTTATGAGAGCGCCAATGCAGTATACAGCATTCTTTCTTTATCCTTCTCAGGGACAGAAACAGAGTTGCAGAGAAAGCGTCTTCAGATGCTATCACTATAGCTGACATTGTGGCATCTTTGTCGGGCGACTGCTGTAGTAACCGTACGCAACAACGGCAAATACAAGGTCTAACAGGCAAGCATGACGAAGTCAATGAGTACTGTGCAGGCAGGAACCAAGTCCCACTCTAGGACTATATAAGGGAGATGGTCCCTCACACCATGCATTCTAATACGGAACAGTCAGTGGCAGTGAGTTCACCATTCCAGTTCACTCTACATTCAGCATGCATGGTCCTGACACAAAGCACTGACCTTATGTAGATGTACAGCCATTCTAAAGCAGCCCTGATTTCAGGTCAGCTTGTCAGGGTTATTCAGCTGTTCCCATAGGAGAACCCTTTTTGGCTCCAGGTAGAAGAACCATTTTGGGTTCCATATGGAACCCTCTGTGAAAAGGATTCGACAAGGAACCCAAAAGGATTCTACCTGGAACCAAAAGGGTTCCACCTAGAACCAAAAAGGGTTCTCCTATGAGGACAGCCGAATAACCCTTTTAGGTTCTAGAAAGCACAATGATTTCTAAGTGTATTTGAGAAGCACCAAACAGGGTTGGCTTTGATCAGCTAACCAAATCACTGACACTAATTGTGTTGGAGAGATGCGCAGACGGTTAGAGAAACTCTGGGGTGACTTAAACTGCTATAAGAATAAGAGGCAATGAAAAGTTTGATTTGAATACACGTGGGCCCAAGCAGGTGGCATCATTGATCAATTCCAGTCCCCCCTTCAGCATCTCTAAGCAAATTGTTCTGTGAGCTCTTCTCAGTGCCACGACCAGCTGGCAGCAGCTACCACCCTGGGTAATACTGCCAACTGGCAAGGAGGGCAAAGAGGCACAAGGAAGGCAACCCAACTGAATCTACACAAGTATACAGTACAAAGTTACAGAGCTTTTGTGAGTAATGTGAAAATATTATGGGGCTTTTCAAATCTTTTTGGAATTGTCCATATCATTCCTTTGAACGTGAATGTGATATTATACCTACCCTTAATCTATTCTATGCAAACCATGGATTGTATGTGTTGTTTTGAAGATGAGTGCTATGAGGCTGTTATAGTGACATTATTTATGAGTCTCTGGGGTGTGAACCTAAGCCTGAGGACACACTTTTTCTATGCTCACACTCTAACAAATGCTTGGTTGTTTGGTTGACCTAACTGCTGGGTTGCAGGTGTTGGGTCACGTTCTTTTCTTTAGAAAACCGCTGGGTTATTGACTCTGGGTTATTTACGCTGAGTTATTTACGCTGGGTTATTTACGCTGGGTTATTGACGCTGGGTTATTGACGCTGGGTTATTGACGCTGGGTTATTGACGCTGGGTTATTGACGCTGGGTTATTTACGCTGGGTTATTGACGCTGGGTTATTGACGCTGGGTTATTGACGCTGGGTTATTGACGCTGGGTTATTGACGCTGGGTTATTTACGCTGGGTTATTGACGCTGGGTTATTGACGCTGGGTTATTGACGCTGGGTTATTGACGCTGGGTTATTGACGCTGGGTTATTTACGCTGGGTTATTGACGCTGGGTTATTGACGCTGGGTTATTGACGCTGGGTTATTGACGCTGGGTTATTGACGCTGGGATATTGAGATGTAACCCAGAGGATCAGAAGACTGGAGGCATCATTTAGTAAGGGGCGTGGCATTCAGATAGTTATTTTTAGCCACCTGAGTAAATGTCATTCCTGCTCATCTGTTCTGTTGAATAGCTATCACATGCTATGGTTAAACGTGCAGTTCTTTGTAGCTTTAATGATGCGTATAGAAGTGTACAGTATATAAGCATCATTCCCTAATATAAGCATCATTCCCTAAGTTCCCTAAAAGCCTCTATAAATCCCATTGTTGGGACACAATAAGGTGGTATAACTTACTGTAATATGTCATAAATTAAAACGTTCTTCGCAGTATGATGAACATGACGAACAGTAGTGTTGGATCTGTGACATCCACTTGTATAGATAATATCTTCGCTAACGCTGCAGAGCTTTGCTCCAGAGCAATATCAGTTCCCATTGGCTGTAGTGACCATAACATTGTGGCAATAACAGGGGAAGCCAAATTACCAAAGGCCGAGCCTAAAGTTATCATGGTCAAGTCATAATGACAAAGTTGTTGTGAAGATGGAGTGAGGTATGTCTGTTATAAAAACATGTTCCTCATTTTCGAAACAAAGATCAACTGTACTAGTTGTTCGGGCTCTTGTCCCATCTTGATTACTGTCAGGTAATATGGTCAGTTGCAGCGAAGAAAGACCTAGAAAAGCTGCAGCTGGCTCAAAACAAAGCAGAACGCCTTGCCCTTAACTGCACACACAGAACTAACATCAACAACATGCATGACAGTCTTTCATGGTTGGGGGTTGAGGAGAAATTGATTACTTCTCTTGTAGTCTTTTTAAGAAACATTTGTGTGTTGAAAATGCCTAACCACTTGTATAATCTATTTGCATACACTTCAAACAGACATACCGCACCAGACATGCCACTATGGGTCTCTTCACTGTACCCAAACCAAAAACAGATTGAATGTGTAGCTCAGGTATGTATAGAGCAATGTCGTCATGGAATGCTCTTCCATCAGAGGTTACTCAGGCAAAAGAAAGTCTAGCTTCAAAAGACAGATTTAAAAAACATATCGTGTCACAACGCCTCTCCTATTTCTAAATATCTAATTTAACTGTACAGAATATAAGAATATTGATATGTACAGTTGAAGTTGGAAGTTTACATACACTTAGGATGGTGTCATTAAAACTCGTTTTTCAACCACTCCACAAATTTCTTGTTAACAAACTATAGTTTTGGCAAGTTGGTTAGGACATCTACTTTGTGCAAGACACAAGTCATTTTTCCAACAATTGTTTACAGACAGATTATTTCACTTCTAATTCACTGTATCACAATTCCAGTGGGTCAGAAGTTTACATACACTAAGTTGACTGTGCCTTTAAACAACTTGGAATATTCAAGAAAAGGATGTCATGGCTTTAGAAGTTTCTGATAGGCTAATTGACATCATTTGAGTCAATTGGAGGTGTGCCTGTGGATGTATTTCAAGGCTAATCTTCAAACTCAGTGCCTCTTTGCTTGACATCATGGGAAAATCAAAAGAAATCAGCCAAGACCCCAGAAAAAAAATTCTAGACCTCCACAAGTCTGGTTTCCAAACGCCTGAAGTTACCACATTCATCTGTACAAACAATAGTATGCAAGTATAAACACCATGGGACCATGCAGCCGTCATACCGCACAGGAAGGAGATGCATTCTGTTTCCTGGAGATGAACATACTTTGGTGCGAAGAGTGAAAATCAATCCCAGAACAACAGCGAAGGACCTTGTGAAGATGTTGGAGAAAACAGGTACAAAAGTACATTTATTCACAGTAAAACGAGTCCGATATCGACATAACCTGAAAAGCTACTTAGCAAGGAAGAAGTCACTGCTCCAAAACCGCCATAAAAAAGCCAGACTACAGTTTGCAACTGTACATGGGGACAAATAACTTTTTGGAGAAATGTCCTCTGGTCTGATGAAACAAAAATAGAACTGTTTGGTCATAATAACCATCGTTATGTTTGGAGGAAAAAGGGGTATGCTTGCAAGACGAAGTACACCATCCCAATCGTGAAGCACGGGGGTGGCAGCATCATGTTGTGGGGGTGCTTTGCTGCAGGAGGGACTGGTGCCCGTCACAAAATAGATGGTATTGTGACGAAGGAATATGATGTGGATATATTGAAGCAACATCTCAAGACATCAGTCAGGAGTTAAAGCTTGGTCGCAAATGGACAATGAACCCAAGCATACTTCCAAAGTTGTGGTAAAATGGCTTAAGGACAACAAAGTCGCGGTATTGGAGTGGCCATCACAAAGCCCTGACCTCAAACCTATATAAAATGTGTGGGCAGAACTGAAAAAGTGTGTGCGAGCAAGGAGGCCTACAAACCTGACTCAGTTACACCAGCTCTGTCAGGAGGAATGGGCCAAAATTCTCCCAACTTATTGTGGGAAGCTTGTGGAAGGCTACATGAAACGTTTGACCCAAGTTAAACAATTTAAAGGCAATGCTACCAAATACTAATTGAGTATATGTAAACTTCTGACCCACTGGGAATGTGATGAAAGAAATAAAAGCTGAAACAAATCCTTATCTCTACTATTATTCTGACATTTCACATTCTTAAAATAAAGTGGTGACCCTAACTGGCTTAAGACAGGTAATTTTTACTAGGATTAAATGTCAGGAATTGTGAAAAACTGAGTTTAAATGTTTTTGGCTAAGGTGTATGTAAACCTTCAACTTCAGCTGTACATGTGAATAGTGTGTAAATAGTGTTTTTGTTGCATCTTGATGCCTTTCCTATATATAAAACTATTTTTGTTTTGAATTTATTGTAATATTTTATGTTGTTCTTGTCTATTACTGTTCTGTACTTTGTCATTTATTTGTAGGTTTCTATGTGGACCACAGGAGGTTGGTGGCACCATAATTGGGGAGGATGGGCTTGCGGTAATGGCTGGAGCGGCATAGGTAGGATGATATCAAATATAACAAACACATGCTTTCCAAAAAATGGCAACTGTTAATTTGACAAAACCCTTTTAGAGATGACCATAGGGGATCCTAATAAACTAAACTCATGGGTGGCCAATAAGATTTAGCTGAAAGCCATGCCCATAGTAAGACACGCCTCCTGAACATAACCTAAGGATTACATTCAAAAGGGCCCAGCTAGCAGCTGGGTACACCCAGTATGAGAGTAACAAAACCCCAACTGATGGTTAAATTAACCCATGTTTGGGTAATCCCAACAAACCAACATGTTGGATTATTCACCCAACTCAACTGGCTGGGTCAAAATAACCAAACATGTGTTCTGTCCACAAGTTAACCAGCGCTGGGTTACCAAATAACCCAAAGTGTTTGCAGAACAGCTTGGGGGAAATAATAATTTAAAACATCTATAAATGATAAACACAAGCAACATTTGGATTTGTTTCGTTTTATATTTCAAGCTATTTGACTGAATTTTCCTGTATGCATGGAACCCGCATCAGTTGATTTCTGGTTTCATGCTCCCTACCCTTTAAATACAAATACACAATATTCCAAAAGTAGGCTACTACTGTGCCTACTGTAAGGAATTTGTGACTGTGTTGTTTTCAAATCACAGACCCTTTCTGCTTTTAGCGGGGCCGGGGATGATGCGAGACATCACCTTGATCAACTGTGTGGTCCAAACTTTACGCGCACCAGACCCTTTGCGTAAAAGTGGTTTTATTTGTAGTTTTTTTTTGCCTAGTACAATAGAGTAAACGGTAGCTTGCCTGTAATATACAATAATTACACACCTGTCTCTGCGAAACTGATTATCTCCGAGCTTTCCTCCAGCACGTCATTGGCATTGCTGGTCGCGTGTCCATCCAGATTCGGGATTTCTACTCTGCCATCCTCGCGGACTTTACCCGCGTGGAGCTTCCGAAGCGCAGTCACCATCGCCGCCTTCGGGATAGGATGGGTGATGTTGGGTCTTACCCTCATCTGTAACCTGCTCAAGATATGCCTTTTCACCGCCTCCAGAAAGTCAATGTCCACCCGTCCCGATTCCTCGGGCTGACCGATGCCACACGAAGTGCAAGTTTCCTGAGCTACGGTTTGCGTCTCCGTTCCCGGCAAAGGTCTCAAGGATCCCGGCGCCGCTTCTTTGCAGCGGACAGTCAACACACAAGCCACAAATAATGCCACTTTGATTATACAGTTAATCATTTTCTTTATGAAGAAAAAAAAGTCGTGATATTTAAAGTGCAATAAGCCTATAATTCGTTTTCTACTATAAAAAGGTATGCACAATATTGCTGTCAAATGTAGGCTATTCACTTGGCGTTTTTAAGAAAATACGATTTCGAATGAAAATAAATATAAAGTTGTAGAATCCCGTTAGTCCGTATACATTTGCAAGGAGTCCATGCAATAATAAATATTTCACTCAATTCAGGCGCGTTTTGATGGAATTAAATATTCCTTTCACCGTAACTTGAAATATTCCCCTTATTTCGTGTCTGTGTTCATTCCCGATGTCTGTCACTCAGTTGACTTCACTTCAGGGGCACATTGGGAGTCAAGTCCGTTCTGCTTGTCTCAATGCCTTTGCTTCACCCTTTCAAGGTAACACAATTTAAAAACCAGTAGGCTACCATTATCCGTCAATTGAGTTTCAGTTCAATGCCTGACGTATCATGCCATGGTTTAATTGAACTGCAATCCGCAATAACCATCATTTAGAAACGAATAGAAGAGGACAAACTAAACGAATAGAAAACCACCCATTGGTTGATAAACTCAAATCAGGATATTCCATAGATGGAAAAAGCTGAAGGGTCGGTCAAATAATAACTTATCGCATATTGTAGCATCCAGTTTGTCATTTGCTTTGGACTTATTCCTTCAGTTTTTGTTCCTGTGCATCCTTATTAAAATGCATCTTAATTGGATTTGTATTCCCGATATGAAATTGCCCTGGTATACTTGAGCATAAAGAGGTCTGATGATCGGACGAACCTTTCTCTTGCTAGGTCGATTTAGGAGCCCTCCATAGACTGAAAGTTTTTATACAGGGAGTTGAAACCACGTGGGACGTCCCACCAACTAAACAGACTCCTAGTATTTGGTAGGAGATTATGCCTAGGCTTAAGGTGAACTATCCTCCTTAGCTCTCATGTCCAGAGAAAATGCTTATGTCCTATGGAAAACGAATTAGGAGAGATAAAAAATATGACTTAAGAATTCGAGTAACCAATTGTTTACCAGACTGACTAATGACTTGTGCATAATGCATTGATTTGCGCACAAGATATAGAATCATTAGCATAGGCTATCTTTCCAGTGGAAACGATCTACAATCGTCAATAAACTTCCATTTTAAAATAAATTAACATTTAATATGTTCCTTATAAAGCCTGTAGGTCTAATAGTCTAGACAAGGCCATGTTTTAATATAAAACATTTCCATCAACACATGCTATCCAAATGCTCTTTTTTTGTGGCTTTTTCATGAATTAAACAAACAGAAAACGTGTCTCCTATAGATGCTCCTAATTGAAAAAATTAAAAATGAATGGTACCGACAGATTTTTGACAGGCCTTTCTTGTTGTGGCTCAAGCAAAACAGCATGGCGACCATAAGCATCTCCTAAACAATACTGATTGTATTGGAAACAACACCAAGGTCATAAAGATTTAAGCGCCAAAGGTGACACTACCAAAGGCACCACTTTCATTATTTGAAGTGACACAAAAACATTGACCAATTCAAGTCAGAGCTCTGTTTTGTCGTCACTCAAATATGAGTGAATTATATGCCTAAATACATATATCACATAATACATTTGACCTAACATTGGCAACACTGCAATTTGTGAATGCCCAACATATTTTAACGCAATTTTTTTTAGGTGCGCTCTCCCAATACTACAACAAACAGATCAAGTTGAAAGTTGTTAAATGCTGCCACCTTTCTTCTAAATATTGCAACTACACATTGCATGAACCGCACACATTTTTTTGCAATCTGCATCCAGGCAATACACCGATAGACCTGAGCCATATAGCTTATATAGGCATATCTATCCAACAGTTTAAAAATAAAACATGAATTTACAGCATAAATCATGAAATATGCTGGATAATATTGAGGGAAAACAATGCACATACAATGACTGTGTAGGCTAGTATAGATAAATTAAAACGTTTGCACTGTTTCTAATTGTCATAGGCCTACAGGCCTACAGACCTATAGCTGTGCAATTCCGGTCCTGGAGGGCAGAAACACGTTTGGATTCTATTTCTAACTGTAGTTACTTGGAATTAACCATGGGGCCTCATTTATAAACGTTGTGTAGGCCTACATACAAAATACATAGGATACCCATAAACATTCGTGCGCCATAAAAACAACTGAACTTGACCTGCGAAAAATGCAATTTCAGAATGTGGGAGGGACGTCCCCCCTGTCTCCAGTGAAAGTTGCACCCGTGCCCATAGGCCTATTAGGCTTACAACGTCCCGTCTCTAATTTAATTGGACCCACTTTATAGTAGTAATTCGATTTCAAGTACCCAATTTTGCTCCATGCGATCCGATTCGGAGCGCAGCTTAAGGGTAGAACCGGCGGTTCACCTTTACCATTTACATTTTTTTTAGGCTAGGCTACTGTGTATCTACTGTGTATAACCTACTGTAATTTCAAATGCCTCAAGTAAACAACATTTAATCTATGAACATAATACATATTTTCATGCAGAATAATTTCCTCCCCACCTTTCCTGACCATGATAGGTTCATGTTACAGAAGAACTTTTAACCTTACAACAAATTACCATGCGCATCTCTCATTTAATTGGGCCTATAAATTAGGCTATTATTTCAAGTATTTTGCTCTGTGCATCCAAAAGGGAGCGCGGTTTATAATATAGCCTACAGTAGAATTTAAGAGATGAACAGACAGTTGATATTTTGCTTTAAAGAGTGTAGGATACCACCGTAAATTGGCCTACTAGGTTTTACATTTTGTTGAGCATACTAGACAACGTTTCAGAATTTGTGGGCAGTGCAGCATATTTAAGTTTGGGGAAAAGTAAATGCAAAACATTATCGAATTCAAACGATCTGTTTACAGGTCCACAACAATTTGCAATTGTTTTTTTTCTTTCAGAAATGGTCAGATACAGCAAATGTTACTGTAAAAGTTTTAAACATTCTGCCAACACCTCCAGAGACATTTGATCACATTTGCAATTGCCATTTCCTTAAGAAACTGCCCTGGCCTGATTGCAATACAAATAAATAGTAGCCTAATGGAGTTTTTTTGTCACGCCCTGACCTTAGAGCTTTTTATGTCTCTATTTTGGTTTGGTCAGGGTGTGATTTGGGTGGGCATTCTATGTTCTTTATTTCTAGGTTTTGTGTTTCTATGTTTTGGCCGGGTATGGTTCTCAATCAGGGACAGCTGTCTATTGTTGTCTCTGATTGGGAATTATACTTAGGCAGCCTGTTTTGCAGCCTTAGGTTGTGGGATGTTTTTTGTTGTTGTTGTTGTTGTTAGCGCTGTGTAGCCATCAGAACGTGACGTTCTTTTGTTTAGTGGTCAGCTGTAATAAAAGTATGAACACCTACCACGCTGCATCTTGGTCCACTTCTTCCGACGAGCGTTCCACTTTTTGTAGGCACTAACTCCGCCATGGTTTGTTAGACAAAATTAGGAAAATGAATGGTGTTTTTGGAGGGTTTTTGGATAAACCCCGAAAACAAGGTCTGTGGCAGACACAGGTTTATGAGATTTTATATGTTTTGTGAGTTTAAAATAATTGATGTTATAGAAAAAGCACATAAAGGCTTCATAATTCATAAAGGTCATGTTAACTGCTATTATCTCATAGAACAAAACGTATAAGATCTCCTAAGCCTGTGTTAAGGATCGGACCCTTTTTTTCTCTCCAATTTTAACCTAAAATGACATACACAAATCTAACTGCCTGTAGCTCAGGGCCTGAAGCAAGGATATGCATATTCTTGATACCATTTGAAAGGAAACACCTTGAAGTTTGTGGAAATTTGAAAGTAATGTAGGAGAATATAACACATTAGATCTGGTTAAAGATATTACAAAGCAAAAACATTTTTTGTTGTTGTTGTAATTTTTCATATTTGAAATGCAAGAGAAAGCCCACTGTATTATTGCAGTTTAGGTGCAATTTAGATTTTGGCCACTAGATGGGAGCAGTGTACGTGAAACGTTTTAGACTGATCAAATTAACCACTGCATTGCTGTTCAAAATATTGTATCAAGTCTGCCCAGATGTGCCTAATTGTTTTATTGATACATTTTCAAGTTCATAACTGTGCACTCTCTTCAAACAATAGCATGGTATTCTTTCACTGTAAAAGCTACTGTAAATTGGACAGTGCAGTTAGATTAACAAGAATGTAAGCATGTACGGGCCATTTAAGAAAATGGTGAACTCAGCCAGTGATGCCTGTTTGAGGATGAAGCCCGGAAAGACCTGCCTCCCAGGTCTCCTCTTCAGACACCGCTCAGGCCCCTGTGCCCACAGTTATCCAGGCCACCTCTCCAACTTCCTTCTAAGCCACCCCTCCAACTGCCTTCCAGACCACCTCTCCAACTGCCTTCCAGGCCACCTCTCCAGCTGCCTCCCAGGCCATTTCTTCAGCTGCCTTCCAGGCAACCTTTCCAACTGCCTTCCAGGCCACCTTTCCAACTTCCTTCCAGGCCACCTTTCCAGTTGCCTCACAGGCCACCTCTCCAACTGCCTTCCAGGACACCTCTCCAACTGCCTTCCAGGCCACCTCTCCAGTCACTTCACAGGGCACCTCCCCACATGTATCAGGCTGTGGTTGGGAAACACCTGATTACTCTTCTAATTTCAACCCAGTTGATGTACGCCCCTTCCTAAAAGCAGGGTTCAGGAAAATTACAACAAGGAGTAAGAAGAGGAGAAAACTGTGATTTGACAGATACACCCGTCACGCAGGCACTGGAAGAAGAGCATAAAAAGTCAAGCACTCAGAAGGCAAAAATAAAAATTGCCCTGACGAAAACAATAGCTGGAAAGAAGCAAGCCAAGATAAACCACACTGAACAACAACAAAAAAACAACCCTGCCTAAGAAAAAAGGCAAAACAAAGCAGATTGAACCAGAATATTCCAGAAGGAAAACGTGTGTGCATGGAGCACTTTAACAATTCCAAGGAGGTCTGGGTGCAGTGCTGGGAATGCAAATTATGGGCCCACCCCAAGACAAATATACAACTGTCACAAATGTGACTCTGATTAAGTGAGCATGTCCAACAGTCACACACACCACAAACGTTCAGGTATAGGTGTTTCGTTTAGCCTAGTTGTTGTTTGGTTGAGAAATACCATTTAGTGGAGGGTAAAATAATACACATTTTATTTAAGGTTATTATAATTTCTGCCCAATAAAATGTTAAACATGGCAATGTTGCTCTCACACGTTTCATTCTGTTACAATTCACCCCAAGCACTGTTACTAACCCTGCCCATGAGGTAAATTGTAACACTTCACTCCTTGTATTTAAGACAACACCATGCATTTGCAATTTGATTTACATATATAATAACCACACCAATTTGTGTGGACAGCTGTAGGTTGTTTGTATCAAGTTTCGAATACACCACCATAAACAATCTCTGAGAAACTGACGAAAAGTGTTAAAACCACCCTATCTCCCCTACTCAATACATCCAAAGCATGCAGCAAACGAGGGCATTATTGTCACCATAATAGGTTAATAATGGGCGTTTTTCAGGCGGAGTTTTAATGCTAGTTTGGTTTATAAAGGCAAAAATGCATATGTATGGTGTGCGCCAACTTTCTAAACATTAATATTTTTTACATGCACAGTCTTTAAAAAAATGGCGCATTCCTTTCGAACGGTCATCCAACTCGGAATTCCAACTCGGGAACTCGGGCCTCTTTCTAGAGCTTCGACATTCCGAAGTGAAGATCACTGACATCATGGTTTATTTTTAACGCGGCATCAACGTCGCCATGACATCGCCTACAAGTGTGATCGGAGAGAAGCAGTCCTAGCCCATCTTGTTCATATTGTACGGTCTTTGGTGGCACAATTCCATATGACGTCACATCCTGTTCATATAATCGTTATCACACGACGTCCGGGAGTGGTCAAAATATCCGCATTTGCGGCTGGTAAGTGGAACTTGCCCTCTACTTTAGCTTTCCCATGGTGTATACCGGATAACAGCAAAGAAAGACACCAAACACATTACGAGGTGAGACGTTTGCTATCTCTATGCACTTTTGTAGAAGTATGTACAAGTGGAAATCGATATCAGAAGCGGATTTTTATTTATATTTTATTTTGGTCCAACATACCACTGTTTGCGCAACGTCTGTCGATTGACATATTCTCATCCAATATTCGGTTGACCACATCTAATTTGTATCTATCCAATCGAGAGCTGCTCCTTGAGAGAAAGTTGCAGGTAGAAAGTAGCAGAAGTCTCAAATCAATTTATTTTGATCTATTTTGATTTTGGCAGGGGTGTAGTCGGGTAGGCTGTTGGGAGTGTTTATCTGACTGGATAAAAAAAAAAGTTTGGCCCCTGGATTTTGGGGCAGAAGTTAGGGCACTTAAAAGGGACATATGTTTAGCTGCTTTGTTTTAAAAATAGCCAAAAGTTATGGGGAAGTTATGGTCTTATAGTTGGGAACAGTGTTTTATTATGATTTTAGTTCCTGTTTTGGAACTGACATTAAGGCCTATTACGTTGTGGGAATGTTTCCTCGGGTCTTGTTTCAATACATTGTTAATTTAATAAAAAAATCATATTTGGATCCTCATTAGCTTTTGCAGAAGCAGCAGCTACACTTGACATGATGCCAACATTCAGTTGGTGACACTTACAAGAGGATCTCTCACATTTTCTTTTTTTGCTTTCTCCTCTTGTTGTATGCCTGATTTATAAATCCATTGCATGATCTACTGATATCATTCCTTCAGATTATTTTAACTATGGTCCTTGCTATCTGGGGTCCTTGGGACGTCTCTACTCCATACAAATGTTAAATGGGGGGGTTCAGCAAACAGACATGTTTCAACAGATGTCAAACATAGATAGGTACACGGTAAGGGTTTAAGAATATACACTTTTTTACGTATCGACTGCATAGCGAATCAGAGGTTCATTTAAAAAAAGAACTGCTGTGAAGGTGTGTACTGAAAGTACAGTAGGCTAGGTAGTAGTAGGCTACAACATGCCTGTGTTATCATTGTAACCTACATAATTTTGCCCTTGAAGGCTGCCACACCACTGCTGCCGTCATGAATTAAATTATAGGGGTCAGTCGAATAGGAGTTTTCGACAGCCTATGTTTCAGCCAGCTGCCATTTTGAAATTGGCTGTTTTGTCAACCTTTTAGGTCCATGTGGATCTGTTTTGACATTAGATGTACATACGTATACAAAACTCTGCCTTCTTTCTCTGAACACTTTTCTGCAACTTTTTTTAATGTTTGAATGTTTAGTTTTGTAGGCTAATTTACATGTTTGTGTCCAACTGTAGGAAGTTCTGGTGTTGGTGGAGGCAGTTTCCATTAGTGTAGTAGCAGTGGACAGTGTCCAAATCCAAAGATGGCTACTGGAAAGAGTAAGAACCAGAGCTCTCTGGTGCTGCACAAGGTGATCATGGTGGGAAGTGGAGGTGTTGGGAAGTCAGCCCTCACTCTGCAGTTCATGTATGACGAGGTAAGAGCGATAAGTCTGATCGTTACCAGACTGTACATTGCTCCCTTTGTAGCATGTGGTGGACACTGAGGCTAAAGAGAGACTTGGGCAAGCTGCCACTCAAACCTCCAATACTGCTTTTCCATTGAAAAGAGTTTACGATTCTGTAAATAAAATAATTCCTTCCCACCTCCTAGTTTGTGGAGGATTACGAGCCCACCAAGGCAGACAGCTACAGGAAGAAGGTGGTGCTGGATGGAGAGGAGGTCCAGATCGACATCCTGGACACAGCTGGACAGGAGGACTATGCTGCCATCAGAGATAACTACTTCAGGAGCGGAGAGGGCTTCCTGCTAGTCTTCTCCATCACCGAACACGAGTCGTTCACTGCCACCTCAGAGTTCAGGTACGTCTACGCTGATAGGTACGCCCACCAAAACTCACGGACCAGGCAAGGAGGGCATTAATCAGAGAGGCAACAAAGAGACCAAAGATAACCCTGAAGGAGCTGCAAAGCTCCACAGCGGAGATTGGAGTATCTGTCCATAGGACCACTTTAAGCTGTACATTCCACAGAGCTGGGCTTTACTGAAGAGTGGACAGAAAAAAAGCCATTGCTTAAAGAAAAGAATAAGCAAACACCATTTGGTGTTTGCCGAAAGGCATGTGGGAGACTCCCCAAACATATGGAAGAAGGTACTCTGGTCAGATGAGACTACAATTGAGCTTTTTGGCCATAAAGGAAAATGTTAAGTCTGGCGCAAATCTAACACCTCTAATCACCCCGAGAACACCAGCCCCACAGTGATGCATGGTGGTGGCAGCATCATGCTCTGGGGATGTTTTTCACCTGCAGGGACTGGGAAACTGGTCAGAATTGAAGGAATGATGTATGGTGCTAAATACAGGGGAATTCTTGAGGGAAACCTGTTTCAGTCTTCCAGAGATTTGAGACTGGGATGGAGGTTCACCTTCCAGCAGGACAATGACCCTAAGCATACTGCTAAAGCAACACTTGCATGGTTTAAGGGGAGACATTTAAATGTCTTGGAATAGCGTAGTCAAGGCCCAGACCTCAATCAAATCAAATTTATTTATATAGCCCTTCGTACATCAGCTGATATCTCAAAGTGCTGTACAGAAACCCAGCCTAAAACCCCAAACAGCAAGCAATGCAGGTGCAGAAGCACGGTGGCTAGGAAAAACTCCCTAGAAAGGCCAAAACCTAGGAAGAAACCTAGAGAGGAACCAGGCTATGTGGGATGGCCAGTCCTCTTCTGGCTGTGCCGGGTGGAGATTATAACAGAACATGGCCAAGATGTTCAAATGTTCATAAATGACCAGCATGGTCCAATAATAATACGGCAGAACAGTTGAAACTGGAGCAGCAGCACGGCCAGGTGGACTGGGGACAGCAAGGAGTCATCATGTCAGGTAGTCCTGAGGCATGGTCCTAGGGCTTAGGTCCTCCGAGAGAGAGAAGGAGAGAGAGAATTAGAGAGAGCACACTTAAATTCACACAGGACACCGAATAGAACAGGAGAAGTACTCCAGATATAACAAACTGACCCCAGCCCCCCGACACATAAACTACTGCAGTATAAATACTGGAGGCTGAGACAGGAGGGGTCAGGAGAATCTGAGAATCTGTGTTATGACTTCAAGATAGCTGTACACCAGCGGAACCCATCCAACTTGAAGCAGCTGGAGCAGTTTTGCCTTGAAGAATGGGCAAAAATCCCAGTGGCTAGATGTGCCAAGCTTATAGAGACATACCCCAAGAGACTTGCAGCTGTATTTGCTGCAGAAGGTGGCTCTACAAAGTATTGACTTTGGGTGGGGGTGGGGACTAGTTATGCACACTGAAGTTGTCCGTTTTTTCCTCGTCTTTGTTTCACAATAAAAAACATATTTTGCATCTTCAAAGTGGTTGGCATGTTGTGTAAATCAAATGATACAAACAACCCAAAAAGCCATTTTAATTCCAGGTTGTAAGGCAACAAAATAGGAAAAATGCAAAGGGGGGAATACTTTCGCAAGCCACTGTACATGTAATTCCATGGTAAAGGAATTAGGCTTTTACTTTTTTTTTTCACTTAACATATGCCAAACAAAAACCATTTCAAAGTTTAAGAAACCATACAACTTTATGCACAAGGACTCTCTGCTTTCACCCGCATAATGAAAAATGTACAAAAATGAATCTCCCTCCGGTTTTTATGCGACCACGTTTGGCAAAAACAGTTGAATATCTGCTCCTAATTAAGATTCAAAGATGTTTGCAGAAAGAAAGTGGTGTCAGCTATGACGTGGCATCTTGCGTTGGAAAAAAAAAATATTTTGGTAATAGAACGTAAGTGAAGTGGATTTACACCCGGTAATGGAATGACATCATGGGTCCTTGATCTGTACTACACAGAAATGCATAATTATGGATATGTCATTCTCCTTGTTTTACAAGTATGGACATCACAGTACAGTAGGGTGCAACTTAATACAGGAAGGTAGAGTATAGTTGCAGTAAAGTACAATATACTGTACTGTACTGTACTTTTCTTTACTGTAAAATGTATTTAACCTTTTAACTAAAGCTAATGTGACCCATGTTATTGTTCTGCTACTGTACACTCTACTCGCTGTACTGTGCTATCCAAACTTATGAAACGTATGTCTATGATGGGTTCAGATTTGGTCCCTCTGTGGACGGGAACGTACAGTACTCATATTCATATGTAGTATTCATACCCCCTGATGAACTGGGTCTTCACCAGGACTAATGTGTTGTGTCTTCCTAGGGAGCAGATTATGCGGGTGAAAGCAGAGAACGATACCATCCCTCTGTTGGTGGTGGGGAACAAGTCGGATCTGGAGGACCGCAGGCAGGTGTCGTTGGACGAGGTCCGGGCCAAGGCAGAGGAGTGGGGGGTGCAGTACGTGGAGACCTCAGCCAAGACACGAGCCAACGTTGACAAGGTATGTAACCAAACTTAAACGTACTGTCCACTTTGCTACAGTAGGACTAGGAACAATATACCTTCGTGTAATTTCTTACTTAGGATTTATACTTTTTAGATGGGGGGGATTATGTTATCAAAATATGTTTCCGGGAAAAAGAGATCAGAAACTGCAAGCATGATTAGAAACAACCTTTTACAGTAAATCAACTTCCATTGTCAATGTAACTATAGTGTTGAACTAACAGCTGTCCATCCTTTTCAGGTGTTCTTTGATCTTATGAGGGAGGTGCGAAAAAAGAAAATGTCAGAGAGCAAGGATAAGGGTGGAAAAGAAGGCAAGATCAAGAAGGCTTTCAAATGTTGTCTGCTTTGATCTAGACCCGACCTTTCAGTCAGACACACAGAGCCAGACCAGACTAGAGCCTCCGCAGCACAGTGGCATTAGACAGGGACATGTTCATTAGGACATACTGTAGCAAAATGTTTCAAAACCTTTCTTATTGGACAATATATTACGTCTCCCTTTGGAGCATTTTCTTCAGTTTCTTGCCTACTGAACACAAATCAGATCTACAGATTCTTCCCACTGAACTGAGCCTTCTGCCATTTTAACACACATCAAATCCATACACAGTACCTCTCACATTGTGGCAGTCAGAGGGGTGGCCTAACCTATGTTAGTTATGCAAACCATCCTTTGTGCCACTGTTGGGGACGGGTCCAGCGGGGACTGTTTAGATGAAGTGCCTCAACATTGATCGTGAATATATAGGTTATGATCACAGACAATCACTCACTCGCACACTACTTAAATATGGCCTTGGTTTGATGCTCACTTGTAGGAGTAGGTAGCCTCATCACCAAGAGAAATTGGCTATGCTGTTTGATGTCTTACTGTTTGCACTGCAATCCATTTTATATTCCTACTACCACTACTACACCACTTTTTAAAATGTATTTATGGTCCACCGCATGAAAATCAGTCAGATAATTAAGTCACCTTATTCATAATCCAACATATTGTCCACATGTACAATTCAACATGTACTATATCCACATCGTGTATATAATACCGGTCAAAAGTTTGGACACACCTACTCATTCAAGGTTTTTATTTTATTTGACTATTTTCTACATTGTAGAATAATAGTGAAGACATCAAAACTATGAAATGACACACATGGAATCATCTAGTGCTGAGCACTTGTTGGCTGCTTTTCCTTCATTCTGCGGTCCAACTTTTCCCAAACCATCTCAACTGGGTTGAGGTCGGGGGATTGTGGAGGCCAGGTCATCTGATGCAGCTCTCCCATCACGCTCCTTCTTGGTCAAATATCCTTTACACAGCCTGGAGGTGTGTTTTGGGTCATTGTCCTGTTGAAAAACAAATGATAGTCTCACTAAGCGGAAACCAGATGGGATGGCGTATTGCTGCAGAATGCTGTAGTAGCCATGCTGGTTAAGTGTGTCTTGAATTCTAAATAAATCACAGTGTCACCATCACACCACCTCCTCCATGCTTCACAGTGGGAACCACATGTGGAGATCATCCGTTCACCTAATCTGCATCTCACAAAGACACGGCGGTTGGAACCAAAAATCTCAAATCTCAAAAATCTCAAATTTGGACTCATTTCCACCGGTCTAATGTCCATTGCTCATGTTTCTTGGCCTAAGCAAGTCTATTCTTATTATTGGTGTCCTTTAGTAGTGGTTTCTTTGCAGCAATTCGACCATGAACAGTTGATGTTGAGATGTGTCTGTTACTTGAACTCTGTGAAGCATTTATTTGGGCTGCAATCTGAGTCTGGTAACTCTAATGAACTTATCCTCTGCAGCAGAGGTAACTCTGGGTCTTCCTTTCCTGTGGCGGTCCTCATGAGAGCCAGTTTCATCATAGCGCTTGGTCTTTTCAACTGCTCTTGAATACATTTTCTGTATTGACTGACCTTAAAGTCTTAAAGTAATGATGGACTGTTGTTTCTCTTTCCTTATTTGAGCTGTTCTTGCCATAATATGGTCTTTTAGCCCTAGTTGGTATATTCTGCACACCACCCCTACCTTGTCACAACACATCTGATTGGCTCCAAAAAAATTGAGGAAAGAAATTCCACAAATTAACTTTTAACAAGGCACACCTGTTAATTGAAATGCATTCCAGGTGACTACCTCATGCAGCTGGTTGAGAGAAAGTGTGCAAATCTGTCATCAAGGCATGGGGTGGCCACTTAATCTCATGAAATATTTTTGATTGAAAAAAACATGTTTTGGTCACTACATGATTCCATATATGTTATTTCATAGTTTGTCTTCACTATTATTCTACAATGTAGTAAAAATAAAGAAAAGCCGTAAAATGAGTAGGTGTGTCCAAACTTTTGACTTTTGACTTTTGCACTTTTTCTCCACAAAAATGTCAATGTTTCAGTGTTGCCTTTCTAATTCTACACTTGAAACTGAAGCATTAAACTAAATTACTGTTTGTGTGCACACTTATTATGGGTTATATACAAACAGTTTTTGTGTTACCAAATAAAGTTCTCTTTTGTAATGAATTTGTAGTGTGGCTCAGTTTTTAAAAGAAGCCCCTGTACATCCTAAATTGAAATGCAATTGACCCCAACCCTGGGTCTGTCACCTCCTGAGTATCATTTGCCAGTTATTTAAGGTCAAAGGTGCTGTTCAAAATGTGGATGAAGAGTGCAGTAAAGAATTGCATCCTTGTTGGATGTGCTGGACTTTTTGTTGCTGGTGTGGTTTGACTAGTGCCTTTGATGTGTTTGAGGGCAGCAGAGCACCAAAAGGTTTTATGTTTGAGTGTCATAAAACACCATTCCGGTGCTGTACAACTTGACTTTGAATGACTGGACGACAGAGGCCTTATGTGGCCTTCAGTCTGTTAACACTCTGTTGCAAAGCAGCAGGACTGGGACATATTCATTAGTGCACATTGTAGCAAACCATTTTTGCGGCATAAAACTAAACCAAACTAAAGTGTACCTTATTGGACAAGTCCAGGTAGTTCCTCCCTGTTTTAGCCTGCTTTCTTCCGTTTGGTGCTTAATGAATAAAATCCAGGTCATCCTTAGATCCAGTAGCACGCAGATGGCATGTCCCATTGACGGCTGGCTAACCTCTTCCCAGGCCCCAAGTACATCCTATCTCACTTACACTCTACAACACCTATGGCCTGAGAAACCTCAACTAGTTCTGAAGACCCTTCTAGCTTGGCAAGAGAGCCCTCTACTGGCTCAAGTCATTCAGTCACTAAACACAAAATAAGAGACGAGCCACAGCTTCGTCAGACCTATAGTCTCTCTGTAGATGTCAGGATTTTGCAATATCATGTCCTCCTGCGGTCAGAGAGGAATATAATACAGCATCTTTGCTGTAGCCTAGTTGAGTCATTTGCCTCGATCATCAGCCACAGCAGTCTGAAATTGAACACTAGGTGGAGGCAGAGAGTCTTGATAGAAAGGTAAGAATTATTTTTGTTTCCTTCTGCTGAACATGGACAACTAGGCCTGTCTGTCACCAGCTGACTGCCCTATCCTGACCTGGTTATTAGTGTTACTGTAAACATACTGTCATAGAAAAGACTGTGTATACAGTAGAAATAGAATGGCCAGAATTCTGATTTCAATGGATGTTGATTCTATGGTGGTTGTTGCTGCGGTGTTGAATCTAGAAAGGTGAATGTGGAAAGGCAAACGAGGCAGTGTTGTTGCTGTGTACATATTCACAGTCAAGGCATAGAAAGAAAGGACCAGGTCAACCAAAAAATACAACAGAAATTTGACTTTACTTACAGAACATTGGCACTTCACTGACATGATATTGCTTCTATTTACAACAAAAACACAGAGCAGGTCGCAGACCAGGCAGAGCCCAGACTGATATTTACCTGCATTTACAAGTACAGTAGTATGAAAAATATTTCCCCTCAAAAGTCAAATTATACATCCCGTACGTTTTCAAACAACTAAAAGCTTGAGATCGATACATTCAATATCTGTATAGCTTCACAACAAACATTACATTTGTACATCCTCCTGATTTTGATCTTTAAATATATTTCACTAGTTCACAGATTTAAGCTTATATTTACATCACAGTTGTGCAGAATGTTGTACTATTCCTAAGTGATGATAAGATCGAAAAGCATCGTGCAAAAACAAAAAAACATAACACCCAGGTCTCCCTTGAAAAAGAGGTGTTTGACCTTAACGGGGACAACCTTGTAAAATAAACATTCCAGTGCCTCAGTCTATTTCATGGTGAAGTGTTAGACACCGTCTGAGTCTCAAATGGCTCCCTACTCAGTGCACTACTTTTGGCTAGAGCCCGGTCAAAAGTGGTGCACTTGTATAGGGAATAGGGTGCCATTTGGATGGCGCAGAGGGTGAGTGATCTGATTGGGCCGAAATTCCCCGTCGCACAACAGCTTTTTGTAAACACGCCGACTTTCAGTAGATACACGTCCTTTCCAAATCACAAAACCAACTCACGGACCACTGTAAACATGGTCAGCAATAGTACCGCATAAACCCACGGCAGAAGTATCAGCAAGATGAAGTTTGACCAAGCCCGCTTTCTGATTTCAAAAGCACAATCGCATCTATCGATTCAACCGGAAATCATGGGAATAAAATCACTTTGTGGGTTTCAATTGTCATAAAAAAATAACAGTATTAATGGTGATTAGTCTATTAGTCAGTGTACAGAGCTTCATGTTGCCGGTCCCAACTCTTTCCACTGTCACTGGACTTAAGGAGAGGACTTTTACACAGCATACATCTATTGCAATGCTTTCCCATAACAATTCCTTCTAATTCCAGCAGGACTTTACACAAGTGGAAAAGTTTGGGACTTTTCTTCTCTTATAAAAATAACTTGGTCTCACGTTAATTTCATTTCATTAAACCTTATAAATTAACATAGTCAATGTATACTAGTTACATTACACAAATCTAGATGACACCATATAGCTTAAATTTCCCATAGGGGTGTCTATATCCAACAAATATTAAGAAAATGCTAAATACAATTCCAACATTTTTTGGGTAGGGTCTAATCATACATAGCAGCAAATATGCTACAAGTTCAGCTGAAAAGTGCTGACTATCCCCAAGAAGCAAAAGGGGTCTCTTATAAAAAAATATCAGAAGCAAATCTATAGCTTGAGCCTTATAGCTTTTCAACACAATTTGAAAACTTTTTGTTTTACTCACAAGCCTAAAAACCTATTGGTCCTGAAAGCTCAGTCATTTTATGTAATGTATGTACCATCTGAATGTAATGTACACCAACTGCCTAAAATCCTGATGTACAGTACCATGGTACCAAATACCCCGATGCTCTTAATCAGAGAGCTCTGAATACCTCATATTCAATTTCAAAATCTGATGCAATGACACTTGATAAACCACCTATGGACTGTACCAACCCAATCCTGCATGGCAATGTCATTCTACGTTACTAGCAATAACAAAACCTGCATTAAAATACTGCCCGTTTTGGGCTAGTGGTATAGCATCTTCGAGAGACCGATGTACCGTCACATGTTGAGCCATCTGAATCAAAGTTGAATAGCTGCCTCAAAAACAACAACAACAACACCAACACCACCACATAGCGCCGAGCTCAATGGCAGGTAATCAGCTAATGAGATTATGGTAAAGGAGGAGGGAGGCCTCTCCTAACCAGTGGAGGCTGCTGAGTGGAGGACGGCTCATAACAATGGCTGGAATAGAGTCAATGGAATGGTATCAAACACGTGGTTTTCCATGTGGCCGATGCCATGCCAACGACTGCACTCCAGCCATGATTATGAGCCGCCCTCCCCTCTGCAGCCTCCACCGCTCTTAACCTTCCCCCGCCTTTGACCTTGGTTTGGGAAACACCTTCCCTGGAGATGATTCCAATCTGTAGACACACATAAAAGCCCAAAAGTATCCATCCGACAACCTACAGTCTCAATAAGAGAAATGAGATGATAAGATGAGTAGTGCCATAGGGTAGAAGTCAGAGCGCTTTACCAGGACCTTACATAGAGGGTCAACCCACTTCTGAACAGATCTTCAGTTGACGATGAATAGTTTTTCGATTTCAAAAAAAGAAAATGGACTCTTTAAGTCTACGGAGTAATCAAAGACAGAAAGACTAGTCTGAAGAAACCACTGATATGACACTTGGGGATGATGCACTGATGGGTTGAAAACAAACGTCAGTCCATTTTCCATTGAGTTGTCGTGTTCATTATGAAGGTTTGTCTGAAAGTAATGGCACTGCAGCAATATTATCCAACCCATCTACTGTTCTGTTTCTCACTTCGCTCTTGATCCTGGACACTTGCTAATATCACAAATTCCAGTTGATCATCGTAACTTTGTTTGTTTTTTCTTCTTCCGTTAAATCTCCAAAGTATGGCGTTTTGTCGTCATAAAGTGCAACAGTGCTTTGTTTCCCCTCCCAGGCAGTTCGAGTGGTTGTCGGTAGTCGTCTCCATGCTTGTGACTGTAGTCTCTCTTGCCAGACTCAAGATGGCGGATGTGGGAAGAAACTATTGTGACTGAGGGAGTCAGACAGACAGGCTCTAGACAGACAGACAGGCTCTAGACAGACAGATAGACAGGCTGTGGAAGAAGAGGGTGGTGCTTAGGCCCATGTAGCCCTGTGTCAGTCAGTCAGTCCCAGGAGGGATAAAGCCAATTCTCTCTGTCTCTACCTCTGGCTCTGTGGGTGTCAGAGGCTCTAAGGTTGTCAAGGGCTTTGTAGGCGTCAGAGACTCTACGGGTGTCAGGGGCTTTGTGGGTGTCAGAGGCTCTACGGGTATCAGGGGCTTTGCGGGTGTCAGAGACTCTACATGTGTCAGGGGCTTTACGGGTGTCAGAGACTCTACGGGTATCAGGGGCTTTGTAGGCGTCAGAGACTCTACGGGTGTCAGGGGCTTTGTAGGCGTCAGAGACTCTACGGGTGTCAGGGGCTTTGTGGGTGTCAGAGACTCTACGGGTATCAGGGGTTTTGTGGCCGTCAGAGACTCTACGTGTGTCAGGGGCTTTGTAGGCGTCAGAGACTCTACGGGTGTCAGGGGCTTTGTGGGCGTCAGAGACGCTACGGGTGTCAGGGGCTTTGTGGGCGTCAGAGGCTCTACGGGTATCAGGGGCTTTGCGGGTGTCAGAGACTCTACATGTGTCAGGGACTTTGCGGGTGTCAGAGACTCTACGGGTATCAGGGGCTTTGTAGGCGTCAGAGACTCTACGGGTGTCAGGGGCTTTGTAGGCGTCAGAGACTCTACGGGTATCAGGGGCGTTGTGGGTGTCAGAGACTCTACGGGTATCAGGGGTTTTGTGGCCGTCAGAGACTCTACGCGTGTCAGGGGCTTTGTAGGCGTCAGAGACTCTACGGGTGTCAGGGGCTTTGTGGGCGTCAGAGACTCTACGGGTGTCAGGGGCTTTGTGGGTGTCAGAGACTCTACAGGTTTCAGGGGCTTTGTAGGCGTCAGAGACTCTACGGGTGTCAGGGGCTTTGTGGGTGTCAGAGACTCTACGGGTATCAGGGGCTTTGTGGGTGTCAGAGACTCTACGGGTATCATGGGCTTTGTGGGCGTCAGAGACTCTACGGGTGTCAGGGGCTTTGAGTGCGTCAGAGACTCTACGGGTGTCAGGGGCTTTGTAGGCATCAGAGACTCTACGGGTATCAGGGGCTTTGTAGGCGTCAGAGACTCTACGGGTATCAGGGGCTTTGTGGGCGTTAGAGACTCTACGGGTATCAGGGGCTTTGTAGGCGTCAGAGACTCTACGGGTGTCAGGGGCTTTGTAGGCGTCAGAGACTCTACGGGTGTCAGGGGCGTTGTGGGTGTCAGAGACTCTACGGGTATCAGGGGCTTTGTGGGTGTCAGAGACTCTACGGGTATCAGGGGCTTTGTGGGCGTCAGAGAGACTACGGGTGTCAGGGGCTTTGCGGGCGTCAGAGACTCTACGGGTATCAAGGGCTTTGTGGGTGTCAGAGACTCTACGGGTATCAAGGGCTTTGTGGGTGTCAGAGACTCTACGGGTGTCAGGGGCTTTGTAGGCATCAGAGACTCTACGGGTATCAGGGGCTTTGTAGGCGTCAGAGACTCTACGGGTATCAGGGGCTTTGTAGGCGTCAGAGACTCTACGGGTATCAGGGGCTTTGTAGGCGTCAGAGACTCTACGGGTATCAGGGGCTTTGTAGGCGTCAGAGACTCTTCGGGTATCAGGGGATTTGTAGGTGTCAGAGACTCTACGGGTATCAGGGGCTTTGTAGGTGTCAGAGACTCTACGGGTGTCAGGGGCTTTGTAGGTGTCAGAGACTCTACGGGTGTCAGGGGCTTTGTAGGTGTCAGAGACTCTACGGGTGTCAGGGGCTTTGTAGGCGTCAGAGACTCTACGGGTATCAGGGGCTTTGTGGGTGTCAGAGACTCTATGGGTGTCAGGGGCTTTGTGGGCGTCAGAGACTCTTCGGGTATCAGGGGCTTTGTAGGCGTCAGAGACTCTACTGGTGTCAGGGGCTTTGTAGGCGTCAGAGACTCTACAGGTGTCAGGGGCTCTGTGGCTGTCAGGGGTTTGACCTGCTCCTCCTCGTACACCTTGAGGATCGCCTCACAGACAAACCTGTACTGGCTCTGGAAGCAAACAGAGCAAAGAGACAGAGGTTAAATGGGAGTGAACAGTACTGACGACAGCAAGGTCATAGAGTAACTAGATTCAGCCTAACAGCAGAAACATAGCTTAGGCCAACACATTCCTCTGTTGATAGATGTGCTAGAATTACACACAAATCTGAATTTGTTAGTATCTTTTTGGCTTCGGATGTGATTTAGGCACTGACATGGACTTAGAACATCAATTTCCGTTGTTTGTCTATGAGTAATTGTAATGCTGCAAGTTTAAAACTGAAGATTTTTTTCCAATTTGGGCCCCCTTAGAATCGTTTATTAACCATTATTTTACCAGGTATATTGGCAGAAAATACATATCTTGTACACCAAGGACCCGGGGAAGAGTTGCTGTGTAGAGAAGAATGGGCCGATTTGAAAGCTAGACCCCTGGTCTAAGTCAACCCCGTCTGTTTTGCCCCATAGTTGCGCACGTGTCGGCTTTGTTGCTAAACAACCAACCCGTATTGAGGATAGAGCCTCTGCTCTTCTCTTAGTCTCATTTCTATGCATCACAGATCAGATTACCGGAGTCTGGATCATCATGGCCCTCTGGTCTCTCATTGTCCTCACGATATCCAACGGATACACGGGCTGATTGCACTCAATCAAACACATGGCTGTTTCCATGGTGATGAGCACCCCCGTCCGACCAATCCCAGCGCTGCAGAGACACAGAGGACGAGGTGAGTGAGATGAGGCTGAAGATGGCTGCAATGACAGAAGAGGATTCAAATCCTCGTTCCCGCCACTTACACTGCAATCAATCACTGTTGCTACAACAACGTGCAAAGTGTCTTAACGTCTGATTCGAAGAAAAAGGGAATGTTTTTCTTTAAGCCAAGTTGTGAGGCAGATGTACAAAGGCTTATATTTTTAAAAGATGTTGTGTAAAATTCCTTAGACCTACTTCAAAGCTGTACCAACAGCGAGATGGCTTACAGATGTGAGTGGAGGGGATAAGAGCTTACTCGTTAGTGTATGCAGTGTTTGTGTAAGAACTAGAACCTTACCTGCAGTGTACTATCACCGGCTCCTCCTTGCCCTCCCTCTTTCTGCGGACCAGACTGACAAAGTCCAGGAAGTCAGTGTAGTCGTCTGGTACACCGTGGTCAGGCCAGGCCATGTACTGGATCTGAGTCAGCGACCTGCTCTCCTCACTCTGAATAAAATCAACCAAATGTATTTTGATGTTTTTATACTTTTCTTTCATACAGTTTTCGCTAAGTGCAAGAAGTAATCTCGGTTAACCCAGAAATAAAATCTCAAGTCATTTTGGTCAGATGCTCGATGTTTACGTAGTCTGTCCACGAGAGATGATACAAGAAATGGCCCTTACCTCCAGGTGTGTGAGAGTTATCTCTCTGACCAGGAATGCTGATTGCTCTTCTTCTGTCACACAGGACACCTGGAAGTCCCCATGGGTAGCAATGGCACCAGGGTTGGGCCAATACTGATGACACTTCACCTTGGAACGAAACAAAAGGATCACTGGAGATAAGAGGAGGAATATTTTGTCTATTTTCTTTGTGGGGATTGGAAACGTCTTCAATTTTCACCACAAGAAATTCCAAAACAAGACCACAAGCATTGGGAAGGGGCTGAAATGGAGAGAGCGAACCCTGGTTGGGGATGTGACATACCCGTCCTCTCTCCACCTGCGTGGTGAGCATGACCACCATGTTGGAGCCCTGTTCCCAAGTCATCCTCCAGAAGTCAGAGCAGGTGGCGGGCAGCGGGCCCTGGCACGCGATGTAGCGGTTTACAGCACTGGCCGCTGGGATCACCATCTATGGGCCAGGTGAATGGCATGGGTTGGCAAATATACACATACGTACAGCTGCATATTGGCAAATTCATATATGTAAGCATAATCCATGTTTCAGTCTATGTACACACACTTTAAGAAGTGTTGAGTATCTATCAAGAAAAGTCTAATCTCTTTCCGGGGGTGTTTTTGTCTCTGTGATATTCATTACCTAGTCGAAGGAAGGTGTCCTGTCTTGGTCATAAAATCAAAGATTGTGGCGTATGTATCAAAGAGTGTTGAGTATCAAGAAAAGAAGAAGGCCCTCACATTGATGTAATTTGCATTGATATAGTCCCCGTCCTTGCCCCTCAGAATAACCCTGGTGGCGTCATCTGTGAGACGACAGATACAGGAAGAGAGAGAGAGGATGAGAGAAGAAAGGGGTGGCAGTTGAGACAGAGGGCATTTACTTACGTCACTGTATGAGGAAGTACAGCATATGTGACAGAAGAGGTCAGTTCTGATGGTTCAGTATACTCACACGGTGAAATGTCTCGATATCGATTTTTGGAAATGTTCTGAGGTAATTTGGCACATGACATTGTCAATCCAGGCCTTTTCCGGTAGAGTTGCTGAGAAACATCACAACAACAAAAAAACAATGGTTAACATTTGTCCCAAGTTAACTGAAGTTCAGACCGGGCCGTGACATGAGCTTGGTTTCTAGGTTACACTAAACCACAATTCTCACTGATAACCTATCAGTGGAACACAAACAGGAAACATTTGAGGCAGTGTGGAGCAATAACAGGAAGCAATAGACATTCAATATTTCCTTTCATCTCTCTATTTCACTCTCGCCCGTCTCTCTTTCTGGTAAATGACTTACATGCTATGTGATCAGTCTTAGCCATGTGCAATGTGAAATACATTCTAGAACCGGTGGAAGCCTTGATTAACCAACTGCATTTGATAATATCAAAGTGGACTGGGAGCAGTTCAGAGACACAGGGGCAACAGAGGCAATGCTAGTTACTTGGCCCATGTGAACAACAAGCATATAGTTATTGCATATACAATGTAGTTATTGCACACGAGCACTTCACAGAGTAGGCGTTCCCAATGGAATTATGCAAATAGTTATACAAATCTTTGATCAAACTGTGCCTGTATGGACCCAGTACTCGCAGGTTGGAATTGAATTGTAATATCATTTGGTGGCGTCTTATATTGGTCCTATTTCATGTGTTTTCTTGCATATCCCAACTCCCTCTGAGATACCTCTCGGAGAGTGAGGTTACGACCAGGGTCAGCCATTGTCAACGGCGACCCTGGAGCAATTAGTGACTTGCTCATTGGCACATCGACAGATTTTTCACTTTGTCGCTCTAACCACTAGGCTACCTGCAACCCTCATCAATTAAATCTCTTATTGGGATGACTCATGTATTGGAGGCAGCTCTGCAGGGAAGTCACCAGCTGGCATAGGGACAAGGTCATAAAATCTGATTTTAAACCTAACCCTAACTTTAATAACCACACACACAAAAAAAATATTAACCACAAAAAAATGTAATTATAATACCACACTGCTAACCTTATGCCTAACCCTAACCTTACATTAAGACCAAAAAATACATTTTTGTTTTCATACATTTGTACAATATAGCCAATTTTGACTGCAACTGGCCCATCTACCAGAAATCACTAAGCTCTGCCTCCAGGACAAGATTCATCCCAATAAACGTCAACCTTCCAAGAACTCAGGCCCTCCTTCAGCTAAACATAAACTATATTTTGTAGTATATGTGGACTAACATCAAACTGTTGCTGTACGGCCCCAGTGCTCAAGCCTTCTTTCAGCTGTAGTATGGAGTCTCTCCAGCAGGATGGGTGGTGGTCTGGCTGGTCATGGGGCTGGTCCTGGGGCTGGTCCTGGGGCGCCCTCTCTGGGGAGTACTGGTAGTTAGACTCTGTATCTCCATCCTCCAGCTTCTCCTCCTCCACCAGGTCATACATGGCTGGAGGAATGACAGGAAGGGTGACAGCGTGATTGAACATTGCACATCCAATGCCGGTGACAGGAAGTCAGAAAAACGAAGCAACAACAACAGCAAAACAAAGAAAAGGGAACGTCAGAAAGGCAGGAGCCAAATTAAAAACGCCCCTCCTAAGTCATTACACTGTCAGACTGATGCTTTGACTTAGAAGCTGAGATCCGCATTAGGCTCAGTGCCACTGGCTGCCTCAGGCGCACTTGTTATTGTTTTGGTTTTGAAAAGGAGAAGAAACGTAAAAAAATATATATATCGTAGTACATACTCTTCTGATCTATCGCGCGTGCAACGATGTCCGAGGGGATAAAACAGTGTTTGTCGTTTGAAGTAATGTCTTTGTTGTTGTAATATCCCAAACGGACGTGGCCGTTTCACCGCAAAGGACTCCAAATTTAATGCCCATAGTATAGTGGATGTGTATTGACCCGATATAGGATAGGCAAGCTATGGTCCCTCACTCCCTCTTGTTTCAGGGACAGGCAAGCTATTTGGTATTTTATTAGGATCCCCATTAGCTGTTGCAAAAGCAGCAGCTACTCTTCCTGGGGTCCACTGTGGTCCCTCACTCCCTCTTACCTCGGGGACAGGCAAGCTATGGTTTTACAAACCCTGCTGTAAAAAAAATGGAATAATTACACAAGCTATTTAGCAGAAGATTTTATCCAAAGTGACTTTTTATGTATGGGTGGTCCCGGGAATCAAACCCACTATCCTGGCGTTGCCATGCTCTACCAACTGAGCTACAGCGGACCGCAAAAGATCCTAAATGACCGTAAAGGACCACAAGGCCTGTTAAGATGCCTGTTCTGTTCTCTCCTCACCGTTGGGTCTGACCAGCAGGTTCAGCTCTCCTGAGTCGCTCTCCTCACAGCTGGCCTTGATGAACATGACCACCTGGTCGTGGGTGTGCTCTGAGATGTCCTGACCGTTGATCAGCACCACCTGGTCTCCCTCGTTCAGCCGGGGAACACACAGGTCAGCCTGGGGAGGGCATTAAAACAGAATAGAACAGTGTGTTTTTCATTATTCATTACCTGTGAAGGTCATTTGAGAAGTTCAGGGGTTTGGCAGTGACGGTGGCCCAGGTAGTAGGACACGTACCGCTGTTCCCGGGGCCACTCGGGACACGATCACAGGCATCTTCTGGTCCAGCCCACCCTTCACATTGAATCCAAATCGTCCTTGTTCGTCGGGGCACATTTTAATGAACACCAGATTGTCATGAGGAAGCACTCCATTGGGCTGTGAGAGGGAGAAGAAGAAACACAAGAGGACAAAACAACGTTTAAGTAAAACGAAATCACAGTGTGTGTGCGTGAGTGTGCGCCTGTGTGCACGTAGGTCTCTCTCCTACCATAGTCTTGTCTTCTGACAGAGGCGTGTCATATAGCTCATTGATGTGGTTGCCCAACTCCTGCTGAGAGTGGGACTGGCTGGACAGAGGCCTCCTGGTCTGCTTAGGGGGCAGAGCGGGCGGCAGGCTGTCGATGGTCGAGTCTGGTGACCTGGACACAGGCAAATCCAAATGAGTCCTTGCGGCAAAATACGAATACAGTATACAGTGCCTTGCGAAAGTATTCGGCCCCCTTGAACTTTGCGACCTTTTGCCACATTTCAGGCTTCAAACATAAAGATATAAAACTGTATTTTTTTGTGAAGAATCAACAACAAGTGGGACACAATCATGAAGTGGAACGAGATTTATTGGATATTTCAAACTTTTTTAACAAATCAAAAACTGAAAAATTGGGCGTGCAAAATTATTCAGCCCCTTTACTTTCAGTGCAGCAAACTCTCTCTAGAAGTTCAGTGAGGATCTCTGAATGATCCAATGTTGACCTAAATGACTAATGATGATAAATACAATCCACCTGTGTGTAATCAAGTCTCCGTATAAATGCACCTGCACTGTGATAGTCTCAGAGGTCCGTTAAAAGCGCAGAGAGCATCATGAAGAACAAGGAACACACCAGGCAGGTCCGAGATACTGTTGTGAAGAAGTTTAAAGCCGGATTTGGATACAAAAAGATTTCCCAAGCTTTAAACATCCCAAGGAGCACTGTGCAAGCGATAATATTGAAATGGAAGGAGTATCAGACCACTGCAAATCTACCAAGACCTGGCCGTCCCTCTAAACTTTCAGCTCATACAAGGAGAAGACTGATCAGAGATGCAGCCAAGAGGCCCATGATCACTCTGGATGAACTGCAGAGATCTACAGCTGAGGTGGGAGACTCTGTCCATAGGACAACAATCAGTCGTATATTGCACAAATCTGGCCTTTATGGAAGAGTGGCAAGAAGAAAGCCATTTCTTAAAGATATCCATAAAAAGTGTTGTTTAAAGTTTGCCACAATCCACCTGGAAGACACACCAAACATGTGGAAGAAGGTGCTCTGGTCAAATGAAACCAAAATTTAACTTTTTGGCAACAATGCAAAACGTTGTGTTTGGCGTAAAAGCAACACAGCTGAACACACCATCCCCACTGTCAAACATGGTGGTGGCAGCATCATGGTTTGGGCCTGCTTTTCTTCAGCAGGGACAGGGAAGATGGTTAAAATTGATGGGAAGATGGATGGAGCCAAATACAGGACCATTCTGGAAGAAAACCTGATGGAGTCTGCAAAAGACCTGAGACTGGGACGGAGATTTGTCTTCCAACAAGACAATGATCCAAAACATAAAGCAAAATCTACAATGGAATGGTTCAAAAATAAACATATCCTGGTGTTAGAATGGCCAAGTCAAAGTCCAGACCTGAATCCAATCGAGAATCTGTGGAAAGAACTGAAAACTGCTGTTCACAAATGCTCTCCATCCAACCTCACTGAGCTCGAGCTGTTTTGCAAGGAGGAATGGGAAAAAAATTCAGTCTCTCGATGTGCAAAACTGATAGAGACATACCCCAAGCGCCTTACAGCTGTAATCGCAGCTACAAAGTATTAACTTAAGGGGGCTGAATAATTTTGCACGCCCAATTTTTCCGTTTTTGATTTGTTAAAAAAGTTTGAAATATCCAATAAATGTCGTTCCACTTCATGATTGTGTCCCACTTGTTGTTGATTCTTCACAAAAAAATACAGTTTTATATCTTTATGTTTGAAGCCTGAAATGTGGCAAAAGGTCGCAAAGTTCAAGGGGGCCGAATACTTTCGCAAGGCACTGTATATCCAAACATCAACCCCGGTGCTGGCTTTATTGAGAACAAGTCAATAAATACAGAAATTAAGCGTGTTATTGCGTGTGCTTTCCCCTTTTTGAGGGTTATATATGAACCTGGAAACACACTCTGACTCAACATTAACTACACAGTGGAAACTGTGATGTTCCAGAGCTTAACCTCTCAATGGAATATGTTCCTTTCACGTGACTCCATTTCTCAGAAGGCAATGATCATCTTCTGTGTCCACTGAATCATTACAGGGCTCAGTCAGAGCAGAGGGCTTTCTCAGTTCATAGGAACTCTTCCCCCCTATCTCCTATCATTGCTCAGTGCTATAGCCTCAACCTGTGGACTAGAGCAGCTTACGAGCCCCTTGGGAGAGGCGCTGTGTGTCCTACCAGCATATTACCCTCAGCTCGATGTGTTCATGTACTGTTCATGTACTTCCCCCAGTCAGAGAACATCCATGTTGTTTAGCCTGCTGTTTGCCTCGGAGCAGCCCTGAGCAGACCCTGGTGGAGGTTAACTGGCTGGGGCAGCGCTCACCGAAACAAACAGTGTCGAGCCCCATGGACCCCTCAAAAAGGAGTTTACACGGAGATACACAGAGGGACCACAGAGAGCGATGAGGTCAAAAACGATATGCACAGTTAGACTGAAGAAGTGCCTATCCAAAGAAAGAGGGAAAGAGAGAGAGAGAGGTGAGAGAGAGAGAGAGAGAGAAGAAAAAAACGATCCAAGTCGAAACAAACGCACCAAACCACTTCAAAGAATTCTGTTCTTTCTCAAATTCACATGCAGAGAAGACTGTCTGTGTGTCACCATCCTTCACTTTACAAGAGTGAAAGAGAAACGGGGTAATGGCATATTTCCTTGATGTTATGAGAAGATTTGCAATGGTTCAGCCCACACTATCTGTGTTAGTAACATAACAAGCATTCACCATTGTGATGTGCCTGCAGCCCCAACCTACCTGCTGCAGCTCTTTGGCTTCGGCCAGCCTGCCGAGCTCCAACCTCATTATGGACGCTTAAATGACAGCCATGAAAGAGGCCTATTTTGTAGTCTTCAGGCAAGCAGAGCTTGGTGCTACAGCCCCGGGGTATTTACATAATAAAAACAAACGGTTTGTAAAGACATCGAAATTAGAGGGCGGTGTGTGTGTGTGTGCGCGTGCGTGCGCGCTTCAACCCAATCAAGTCTCGATGAAAGAGATGCTCATGGCCCGGTCTTTTGGTTTGAAAATTCAAAAGGCACTCTGAGGGCACATCTGAGCTATCTTTGTTGCAGGTGCATGACATCGGCCTTGAGGATCGATATGTAAAGCTTATTAAAGAGCAGTGATACTATCAAGAGCAGTGTGCAGGATTCTTCTTTTTTTCTGTTCTTTTGGTTTGAAATGACTCAGGGCTGTGTGTCCGTGGGCGTGTGTGGCAGACAGACTTACGGGGTAGAATCTAGGCTGATGGAGTTGGCCTGGGTTGACGAGGCTGACTTGTGATTGGTAAAGGTTTGGCAGGACGAGGCATGGTCGTGGTATTTCACATGGTCCAGCAGGTGTCCCACGGAGGACGGCCGCAGGCGCTCTTGTGCAAACTTGGAGTTCCTGCTGAGACAAAAGGAGGAGGGAGATGTAAGGTACCCGAGTGTACTGTCATCCAAGGTTATTTAGAGTTACTTGACATCGCTCCTCCTCCTCAACTGTAGATTAGCCCAATTTCCTTCCCCCTCCGTCTCCCCGAAGTGTGCACTTGTTCAGTCCCGCTCATAGATTTGACACTAAGGAATGTACTGTTTGCTTACACTACGGGTTAGGGCTACTCACTGGTTGGGGGTGCCTGGTGGGGAGCGTGTGGGCAGGCTCTGGGTCTCCAGGCGGTCATCGGACAGAGAGGCTCTGGAGTTCCGGCTGACTGACTCCCAGTCCATCCCTCCATCCATCAGCCGCCGCACCAAGGGCTTACTGGGAGACCTGATTGGTAGATGATATTGAGGTCATTGTCATTGTTAGATTGGATTGCAGCAAGTAAAACGTTCACCAGATTTCAATTTAGCAGGATGAAAACGGTTTACAACTCACTAGACTTTTGCTCATTATTCAGTGCAAGATTCCTCCATCCCCGTCTCTTCATGTTCTCACATTTCTGATTCTCTTAGTTATCAGTAAGCACCAGTGTCACTTCATTTGGGCTTCAGAAAGTGTCTTACCTGGCGAACACCCTGTCCTTGATGCCCTTCTCCTTGCCGTACTGGACAGACTGCACCTCTGTCCTACCACTGCATATAACACAGAAACATTTTTCATTTAACGGAAAACAGTCATACACCAACCTCTGCCCCTTACACTGTCATATCCTGGAGTAAGAGGGGACCAAACCAGTGTTGCACCTCTTACCATTTAGACATTTTAATGTGTGTCGTGAGCCAGCAGGAAGTATTAATATTGACACACCCCAGTGTGTGAAACCACAGCTCTTTTCACTCTGTCACACTATTAGTCAGTCACTCACACGGCGTGACAAGGCATTGGCAAAGCTGAGAGGACTGGTGCTTTGGGTCTCTACTGGCAGTTGTAGGCGGCACAGTAAACATATTCCTGTGTTATGCAAACCAGCCCACACGATTTCTGTGATACGCGGCACAGTGGGTCAAATGGCACCGTCGTGATTGGTACAAAAATGTAAATATGCTTCAGCAAAATGATGATGGTGTTATCCTGAGGGCAACACAATTAGGAAGGACTGGATCTGAACGGAGTGAGTCAGGAGAAATTGAAAGGATTAGGTCATGTGTAGCCTACACTCTTAGAAGAAAAGTTGCTATCTAGAATCAAAAAGGGTTCTTCGGCTGTCCCCATAGGATAACCCTTTGAAGAACCCCTTTTGGTTCCAGGTAGAACCTTTTGGGGTTTCATGTAGAACCCTTTCACCAGAGGGTTCTACATGGAACCAAAAAGCGTTCTACCTGGAACCAAAAAGGGTTCTACCTGGAACCCAGGACAACCGGACAACCGCAGAACCCTTTTTTCTAAGAGAGTACTGTTTTCTCTGGTGAGGTTTAGACACCTTTAGACAGCAGCTATATACAGTTACACACACTATCATTGACAAGACTCATGTAAACATTGACAAACAAACATAATCTTAGCGGGAAAAGCTGGTTGAAACGGCATCATTAGCCAGTTCTGCCTGCTGGGATCCCAACTTGATCACTGACTCTCTTTCAAAACACATTTTAATATGCAACCTCAGCTCCAAGGACCAAATCTGCTAAAGGCTAACGTCAACAGAGACTATGCACTTCCAAATGGCACCATATTCCCTACATAGTACACTCCGTTTGACCAGGGCCTGGTCTAAAGTAGCGCACTATATAAGGAATAGGGTGCCATTTGGGATACAGTCAAACATTCCCCAGGCCCACTCACCAGTAGCGGTACTTGGAGCCCAGATGGAAGACATGTGCAAAGAAGTTATTCTGTGGTGGTAAGGGTCGGTCTAGTCTGAAGAAGGTGTGGTGCTCTACACAGGCCTTCCATAGGTTCTTACAGGCTCGGTAGTTCACCATGTTAAAGGCTAACAGCGCCTCACGGCTCTCATTCTGGAGAGAGAGGGAGGGAGGGAGGGAGGGAGGGAGGGAGACAAAGAGAGGGAAAGAGAGAGCGAGGGAGAGAGCGAGAGAGTGCGAGGCTAGTGGTGGGCTCAGCACACTCAGGCGTACAGTACAGCATGAAGCATGGTACAGTAGGTGTGTGTGATTATCACACAAGATCAACATGATCACTAGTCACTTTAATAATGCCACTAAGAATGTTTACATATCTTGCATTGCTCATCTCATGACTATCTATTCTTTACTATCTATTGCATCTTAGCTGCTCCGTCACTGCTCATCCATATATTTTATACTTATATATTCTCATCCCATTCCGTTACTAGATTGTGTGTATTAGCTTTTGTTGTGGAATTTGTTAGATATTAGGTTTTGTTGTGGAATTGTTAGATATTAGGTTTTGTTGTGGAATTTGTTAGATATTAGGTTTTGTTGTGGAATTGTTAGATATTACCTGTTAGATACTGCTGCACTGTCGGATCGAGAAGCATTTCGCCACACTCGCAATCACATCTGCTAACCATGTGTATGTGACCAATAACATCTGCTAACCATGTGTATGTGACCAATAACATCTGCTAACCATGTGTATGTGACCAATCACATCTGCTAACCATGTGTATGTGACCAATTACATCTGCTAATCATGTGTATGTGACCAATCACATCTGCTAACCATGTGTATGTGACCAATAACATCTGCTAACCATGTGTATGTGACCAATCACATCTGCTAACCATGTGTATGTGACCAATAACATCTGCTAACCATGTGTATGTGACCAATCACATCTGCTAACCATGTGTATGTGACCAATCACATCTGCTAACCATGTGTATGTGACCAATCACATCTGCTAACCATGTGTATGTGACCAATAACATCTGCTAACCATGTGTATGTGACCAATCACATCTGCTAACCATGTGTATGTGACCAATCACATCTGCTAACCATGTGTATGTAACCAATAACATCTGCTAACCATGTGTATGTGACCAATAACATCTGCTAACCATGTGTATGTGACCAATCACATCTGCTAACCATGTGTATGTGACCAATAACATCTGCTAACCATGTGTATGTGACCAATCACATCTGCTAACCATGTGTATGTGACCAATCACATCTGCTAACCATGTGTATGTGACCAATAACATCTGCTAACCATGTGTATGTGACCAATAACATCTGCTAACCATGTGTATGTGACCAATAACATCTGCTAACCATGTGTATGTGACCAATCACATCTGCTAACCATGTGTATGTGACCAATAACATCTGCTAACCATGTGTATGTGACCAATAACATCTGCTAACCATGTGTATGTGACCAATAACATCTGCTAACCATGTGTATGTGACCAATAACATCTGCTAAACATGTGTATGTGACCAATAACATCTGCTAACCATGTGTATGTGACCAATAACATTTGATTGGATTATCACACTTGATCAACTGACGTCACACAGATGTAGCTAAAAGAACACGGATACAGAGGAAGAAATCACCCTTCGACTTGCATAGCTGGCCATGAGATGGCTTCTTCTAGGCCAGACACTATGGTGTGCTCTGTAGTACTTCTCTACTCGGATACATGAATTATAAGCGCATGACATCAATTCATCTAGATATCAAGTACTGTACAATTGATTTTAAAGGTCTCCTTGGCTTGCATTTTTCAACCAGGTGTTTTTGTGCGTCTTCCACTACTAGACACCCTAGTTGGGATCAAATCGTTTTAGATTTCGTTTCATATGGCCAGCCTAGTACACACACAAAGGGCATTATGTATATTTTGTATTATGTATTATTCATAATGACGAGAGAGAATTTGAGCTCGCACAATAGTAGGGATGCAATCCCAGTCGAAACCCGGACATACTTACCAATTCTCTTCTGAGTTGAATAAAAAACTGTCGACATTTAAACGAGATCTTTACAATCTGTAGCCTGAAAGAAAGAAAAAGAAGCTGTTGTCACCCACGGGATGGAATCTCTCCCGTAATTTCCTACACAACAGCGAACTTATCCAGCGTTCTGAAGCCACTGGATAAGCTAAGAGAATACATACTCCCCATGTTATCATCCATAAGAATCCCCTCCGTGCTTTAATCAGAAACAAATCATGCTCCGTGTTCTATAGTTCCATTGTGCCTGCAGGCCTATTTCCCTGGTTCCTTAAAGCATGACTCAGAGAGAGAGAGAGTCTAAATGTAGACCGCACTGTGTCCCAACCTGACACAGTTACGCTATTACTCATTTCTACAGAAGTCTCTTTTCATGAAGATAAACTCTCACTGTGCTGTACCCATCAAAGGGAGTAGGGCAAGATCAGACAGCGGGGAGAGGGCTCATGTTGTCACTTTACAGTAGAGCTAGAGTAAGTTATGGCTGAATCTGGGCCATGAAAAGAAGTAGAGCATCGTAAATGCCGCTTTCATGCTATGTTTGCTACTACTGTTTGTTACTTAAGCAATAAGGCCTGAAGAGGTGTGGTATATGGCCAATATACAATGTTCTTAGTCACGATGCAACGTGGAGTGCCTGAAAACAGCCCTTAGCCGTGGTATGTTGGCCATATACCACGAACCCCCGAGGTGCCTTATTGCTATTATAAACTAGTTACCAAAGTAATTAGAACAGTAAAAATACATGTTTTGTCATACCTGTGGTATACGGTCTGATACACCGCAGTTGTCAGCCAATCAGCATTCAGAGCTCGAACCACCCAGTTTATAAAACTTTTTAGGATCTGTGTGTCCCATCCAATGGCTCCCCTATATGGAGAATGTGGCTGAATGTGGAAATATACTCAATTGATTTGACTCACCATGGAAAGCAGTTGATTCGTACCCTGTTCTTATAGATGACAATCCCAGTTGACATCACTCCGATTAAAATCTCAGTGTTGCTTTGATCCTGTAACGGAGGAGGGGAAAAAGGGCAGGGAGGATTGTAAGGTGTCCAGACTTCCTGTGGGTGGGTTCTACTTAACAGAAACCCTATAGTTGGGCAATGGAGGGTGCTAACCGCCACACTGTCTAATGAAACCACGTTGAAGAAGGTTGATTGGGGAGCATAGTATGCATGCATCACTCCATTTCACACCTAAATACTTACCCTTGCATAGTGCAATTCGACTCCATAGAGCTCTAGCGTCCGTGCTGTGTTTAGATAATTGAACTCTGACTGGGCAGGAGGCAGTCCCCTGAAAGGAAAAAGAGTGAGAGTGAGAGATAGGGAGAGAGAACGACTTTAGTTGGCTCCACAGGCCATTCAGGGAGTAGGCCAAGCTACCATCTACGTGAGAGGCTAAACAATGACAGACCTTGTTCTGACCTGGGCACAAAGTCTGAGCCGCCTCAACCTCAGCTGCAGTGAATGAGCAGAGTCCATCCCTGTTTAATCTACAAGTTATTTGATATTTTCTGTGCATTTCCCGTTTTACACCAATGTATCCACACACACACACAATATCAGTTGAGAGATTGCTTCTTACTTGTGTTGCTGATGCTGTTTGGCAATCTCTTTCTCAAAGTCATGTGGTGCGTTGGGGATGAAAGAGTATCCGGAGAGGTAGCCGGGCAAGTTCTCGTTCTGACTGTAGTCCCCTAGCTCAGCTGCAACACAACACAAAGCACACAGTGTGTGAGTGTGTAAGTGTGTGTGTGACACAAAGCACAATGAAGCCTTTACTCCTCTCCTTCTCTCCCTCCTGCACAGCTCCCATTGATTCACACATTTTCTGGTCAAACTTCTCCTTTGTGTGCAAACGGAAAGAAGCAGGACTTTTGCAGCTTGAGAGGAGCCAAACACTTGACTTTTTTTTGTCAATGTTTAGAAAAGAGAGACAGAGAGATGAGTCGTCCTGCTGAGTGTCTCAGTGTTTCCATACTGTATAAACAGTCTGCCTTCTTCCCAAATGGCACCCTATTCCCTCTATAGTCCAATACTTTTGACCAGGGCTCATAGGGTTCTGGTCAAAAATAGTGCACTATATATGGAACAGGGTGGCATTTGAAAAGGGAGCAGACATGAGGAAGTTGGGGGTTAAGTGCCTCTATTTCCAAAGCACTTTAAGAAAAGTATGTAGCACAATAATGTGAATCAATTAATAAAGAGCCTTGCTCTGTCATTTGAGCAGAAACTACATCAGTATGTGAAAACAGTGGGGAAATGAACAGTAATATCCCAGTATACACTAACTATCCTGGTCTGAATTGTGACTGACAGACAGACTGGCACTTGTGAAATGTCCTCCATTCTTTTGTTGTTATTACAGTAAGTGCGGTGAGACCACCATGGCCACTTTCCATTTCCTCCTGTGACCTCTATACCTCCCACATAGCGTGATACGTTTACTACAACCCCACGAGAGAGTCAGCCAGCCAGTCAGCCAGCAAGCCAGTCAGTCAGTCAGTCAGTCAGTCAGTCAGTCAGCCAGCCTACTAAGCTAACAACCAATGAGCAGTGTTCTTCTGCCCTGCTGCCAGCCTGGTTGTGGCGATTGTGCTGTTACTCCTCCCCTCTCAGCAGCGTATTGGGGTCAATGTGTAAACAAAGACCCGCAGCAGCCAGGACACATGAAAGCAGCATCATTACAAGACAAGTACAGTATGAAGTAGTATTACAGTCTGGGGTTTCCAAGCTACTGTAATATCCTGACCCCCCCCCCCCCCCACCCCCCATACTCTCAATGCTTGAAATCCCAAGGTGGATATTAGCTGGGAGATAGGGAAAATACACTGCGGAACATATTCTATCATTAGTACAGTTAGTTACAAGGTGTCAGGCAGAATGTATGCGACCATAAGTCAGTCGTACAGTTGTAGTTGAATAGCTGAGAGGAATAATCAAAGTACTTACACTGAACGGCGTATGAAGCAAGAAGAGCGGCTGTGATGTACGGACACGGCAGCCTGCGAGCCGAGGACTCAGTTATTACTCAAATTCACTACATGAAGATTATTCAAATGTTTGAATAAACCAACCAAATACAGAGCCGTGCGTTTATCAAATCCACACTCACCTCCCACTGAGTAAGTCCTGTTTAATCTGCAAAACGTACTGGTACCTAAAGGGGACACAAAACAGCAAGGTGAAAACAGAGCTTTTAAGTCCACTTTAATCAAACTGTATGGAGAATAGCATAGAGGAAGGCCTATAGTGTACTGCTTATTTCTGTCACAATGCCACCCATTAAGCACTTACCTTGTATACTCCTCCTGGAGTTTATTGGGGTCGGTTACAAAGAATTTAACCCTAAAATTCAAACGGTGTGAAGATCCCCCTGAAGGAAAACAAACAACCAAATTAATGGGACTAAAACGAGCGATAAATAGAATATTGAAAATACTCGAGAATATTCTAAATGTATCAAACATACTTTTTAATTGCTTTCTAATCGGTTTGGTTGGATCCAGCCACCTCTGTAAAATATGGATAGAGACAACCGCAGACACGGTATGGGACAAGAGGGAAAATAGGCCATTAAAAAAAAAATGAAGATACATTTTTACTCAAAACGTTAGAGCAAGTTCAGAATAGAAATCAAACTGTCCTGCGAGATAGAATCATCAAAAATATACATACGTATCAAAGTCTGAATTTCAGCTGTCACAAATGAACATTTGCATTGTTATTTTGTCAACTTTAAATAAACACAATCTGTAGCCTCTAAACACTATTCTAGCCGCTGTTTCAACTCTATCGTTTGCCGATCATGACCCATAACCTTCTTAGTATCTCAAACTGTTTGCTGCAGAAACGCCACAGTTTGCTGACGGGGCTGGAGAGAGCCCATTCATGAGATGCTGCTATGCTGCCGATCAGAGTGTTTGAGGGGATCGGCCAGAGCAGGGCTCGGCGTACATCCGCTAATCCTGATCACATAATAATGAGTCATTTTGGAAGCCAGTTGATTTGGAGATCAGTGATTCTGCGCCGTCCGACTGCAATGTAGTCCGACTGCAATGTAGTCCAACTGCAATGTAGTCCGACTGCAATGTAGTCCGACTGCAATGTAGTCCGACGTGGCCTCACCTGACCTGTTGCGACAGCCTGTTGAAATAAACGAGACAATCGAGCAGCTCGCTAATTACCTAGCGTACGCAAGATTTGGTTCTGGGCTCTGAGAAGAGGCCTCACCTGACTGTCTGAGGAGTCGTCGGCCAGCTGTAGGCCGAAGTAGTCTCTCTCCGTCAGCTCCAGGTGCTTGAACACTACATCCAGCAGGACCTGTCCTTGATCGTGCTTCTGCAGGGAGAGAAACCAGACAAGACCTTCACAATCCTGTAGTACAGATATATGACCATCTCATAATACAGACAACTGAAGCAACGTAGGACTGAGAAGTGTGTTGGCCATAAAGTGATTGACACCTCCAATAAAGAGTAGCGCAAAAATACTTATTTGATAGAGGGCTGTTGTAAAACTATCACACAACTATGTGTAATGCTTACCCTACTGGGTTTCTAACTGAGGCCTCACAGAAGTGTCAGGGCAATGTGCAACCACAGGCATCCGGAACACAGAACCAGACCATGTATTATTTACAGAGAGCTGTGAGAAGGAAGGAACACAAACTATACTACACACAGTGACTAATGCCTGATTTGATTGGCCCATGTCACATAGGCTACTAGTAGTAGGAAGACCATTGGTCCGCACATGGAGCCTTGAGGAACACCATACTTCTCAATCTCAACTGAGGCTCCGCAATCACAGTCTACCTTGTAATGTCAACCAGGCAGGAAAGCAGAAAAAAAGCATGTTTCAATCACCTAACTACATACGCCAATCTCTCAGTAATGTAAAGAAACTGGACCAACCGGTTGACTGGCATGTTTCAGTGAAACAGTGATTTCCATGGAGCTTCACTATGACCCCCATGCACTGAAACGGAAGTACTTCTCTGACTGTGTTTGACTGTGTCACTGGCATTAAGTGATCAATAATGTAGAGGAAATGAATAATAACTGAAAACCTTCAGTATCTGCATAAATAAGAAAACACCACAAGGGCTGTGGCAGTCATGACATTTTGTCATCCGGTTATTGTCGTGCAATAGTAAGAAGGATGTAATTGAATTTAGCTGAATAAAATAGAAGGATATTTTTCCCATTAAGTGGATATGTTGAGGGTAAAAGTGATCATTTGAAACAGGTCCTATACACTAGATGTTCAGTTATTTGGCAACTTTAGTTGGGAATGATACAAACCTTAATGTCTCAGAAATTAAAATATATATGGGATGCATGATGAGACTATAGGCAATTGATGATCTGAGAGAGTCGCAGAAAAAAAGAAGCTCTGTCCCTTGTCTCAGGCTGCACTGCACAGCTGTTCTCTGATCAACTGATCCTATTTTCACCCATCAGACAATTCTAAATTTAATCTTGTCTAATATGTAAAATTAGTTTAGATTTAGATTGGCTCATTATCAAATGGGCGGGAACAGGGGCAAGGGGGGGAACAATCCGTATGCACGTATCCTCTCCACAAATTTCTTATTAACAAACTATAGTTTTGGCAAGTTGGTTAGGACATCTTAGGTTAGGACAAGTCATTTTTCCAAACATTTTTTACAGACAGATTATTTCACTTTTAATTCACTGTATCACAATGTCAGTGGGTCAGAAGTTTACATACACTAAGTTGACTGTGCCTTTAAACAGCTTGGAAAATTCCAGAAAATTATGTTATCGCTTTAGAAGCTTCTAATAGGCTAATTGACATAATTTGAGTCAATAGGAGGTATACCTATGGATGTACTTCAAGGCCTATATTCAAACTCATGGCCTCTTTGCTTGACATCGTAGGAAAATCAAAAGAAATCAGCCAAGACCTCAGACAAAAAAATCGTAGAGCTCCACAAGTCTGGTTCATCCTTGGGAGCAATTTCTAAATGTCTGAAGGTACCACGTTCATCTGTACAAAGAATAGTACGCAAGTATAAACACCATGGGACCACGCAGCCATCATACCGCTCAGGAAGGAGAAGCGTTCTGTCTCCTAGAGATGACGGTACTTTGGTGCGAAAAGTGAAAATCAATCCCAGAACAACAGCAAAGGGCAAAAAGTATCAGGTACAAAAGTATCTATATCCACAGTAAAACGAGTCCTATATCAACATAACCTGAAAGGCCGCTCAGCAAGGAAGAAGCCACTGCTCCAAAACCGCCATAAAATAGCCAGACTACGGTTTGCAACTGCACATGGGGGGCAAAGATCGTACTTTTTGGAGAAATGTCCTCTGGTCTGATGAAACAAAAATAGAAATGTTTGGCCATAATAACTATTGTTATGTTTGGAGGAAAAAGGGGGGCGGCTTGCAAGCCGAAGAACACCATCCCAACCGTGAAGCACGGGGGTGGCAGCATCATGTTGTAGGGGTGCTTTGCTGCAGGAGGGACTGGTGCACTTCACAAAATAGATGGCATCATGAGGCAGGGAAATTATGTGGATATATTGAAGCAACATCTCAAGACATCCTTCGGGAATTTAAAGCTTGGTCGCAAATGGGTCTTCCAAATGGACAATGACCCCAAGCATACTGGCATAAGGACAAAATGGCATAAGGACAACAAAGTCCATCACAAAGCCCTGACCTCATCCCATAGAAAATGTGTGGGCAGAACAGAAAAAGCGTGTGCGAGCAAGGAGGCCTACAAACCTGACTCAGTTTAACCAGCTCTGTCAGGACGAATGGGCCAAAATTCACCCAACTTATTGTGGGAAGCTTGTGGAAGGCTACTCGAAACGTTTGACTCAAGTTAAACTATTTAAAGGCAATGCTACCAAATACTAATTGAGTGTATTATAACTTCTGACCCACTGGGAATGTGATGAAAGAAATAATAGCTGAAATAAATCCTTTTCTCTACTATTATTCTGACATTTCACATTCTTAAAATAAAGTGGTGATCCTAACTGACCTGAGATAGGGAATTTTTACTAGGATTAAATGTCAGGAATTGTGAAAAACTGAGTTTAAATGTATTTGGCTAAGGTGTATGTAAACTTCTGACTTCAACTGTATGAGCAGCTGAGAAATAAATATAACACTTAATTCAGTCCACACATAGCTAAAGGAATGAAGGAGAGAGAGGAGATGGAAACGCACGGTGGTGAGATATTCTGTAGCTAAAGGAATGAAGGAGAGAGAGGAGATGGAAACGCACGGTGGTGAGATATTCTGTAGCTAAAGGAATGAAGGAGAGAGAGGAGATGGAAACACACGGTGGTGAGATATTCTGTAGCTAAAGGAATGAAGGAGAGAGAGAGGAGATGGAAACGCACGGTGGTGAGATATTCTGTAGCTAAAGGAATGAAGGAGAGAGAGGAGATGGAAACGCACGGTGGTGAGATATTCTGTAGCTAAAGGAATGAAGGAGAGAGAGAGGAGATGGAAACGCACGGTGGTGAGATATTCTGTAGCTAAAAGGTCATGTCACACAATTAACAATAATACATTTAAAATAAAACTATTACTAGGGCATTCAAAATAAAAATGCACTATAATTGTAGGCTAACTGTTAGCTACCCTGCACAACCAACAGCATCGCCTAGGACTATAAGTTCCCTCCCAGACTTGTGGATAGAAATGTTGGAGCGTAGCATAAGGTAACCAGTCTACCCAGTATGGATGATGATCCACCCAAAGCCGATTATTCGAATGTGTTTAATTTTGGAGTATAGGCTAGACCTATTATGGACCAAAGACATCTTAAATCTGTTTAGTTTTTTTGCCATGCGTAATATGCGGTAGGCTAAGTTGTATAACGGCACAAATATAATTTTGATTCATAAGCTCTTAATATGCGTATGGGTGTTCTGAATGAATCATCAACCTTAAAAAGCGCTGTCCATTACTTTGTGTTCGGCTTGGAAACAACATCCACAACGACCATGTTTCACACTCAGTTTCAACCTGCTGTTGAACTCCTTTCTTCAAATTGATCATCACAGTGAGGCGGGTTTAAAATCACATACTGTTTTGATGATAAGTGTTTGATGTGATTTTCGACTGCATTTGCATTGATGTCAGAGTGGTTAGAGGTACAATAGAGCCCTGAGTTCCAGGCCATTAGGACCTGATGTAGGGACAACAGAGCCCTGGGTACCAGGCCATTAGGACTTGATGGAGGTACAATAGAGCCCTGAGTACCAGGCCATTAGGACTTGATGTAGGGACAATAGAGCCCTGAGTACCAGACCATTCGTACCTGATGGTGGGACAACAGAGCCCTGAGTACCAGGCCATTAGTATCTGATGGTGGGACAACAGAGCCCTGAGTACCAGACCATTAGCACCCAGACCATTAGCGAGTTGGGTACTACCACAACATGTCCAGAGTGCATAAGAGGAGATTACGAGTCACGTGGAATTTTACTACGGTCATCATGACCATAGAGGTCAGCAGCTATCAGGTCATACTCTCTCCAACCACTAGGCTAATGCACAGCAGCCACGTTGGGGAACCAAACTACCAGCCAACGAGGGGCTTTACTAAAACACTGAAGCTCTCCAGCTCCAGTAGTTAAAACAGATGCCTGTTAGAAGCCTTCTTGTAGATTCCCTGTGCAGTGCAAGTATTGGAGGTGGTGCATGCATGGCAGTAGAATGCCAGTGGACATGATAAAGGAGCTGTCAGTTGTCATTCAGTACTGACTTCACCTGTGTATACATGATGCGTGTCTGTGCACACTGGATGGTTCCCAGAGGAAAGAACCGACATCACCGCCAACAAACCATATGAAACACATATGCACACAAACATGAGGGCCTGTATTCACCTAATCCTGACTGGCAGTGAAGCGTTGACCTGGTTTAGCCCCGCATGGCACTAGTAAAGACAAAGGACTCCATAATGGCAGCTCTGTAGTCCCTGAAATGGACTCATCTTAATTCATGACCAGGGGATTAGTGGGCTGCAGCAAAGTAGATTTGACCCAGGACAGAACAAAAAGTATCGGGGCAACAGAGATGGTCCTGGGTTAGACTGAGGTGCTGTTGGGTATGTGTTATAATTAGGGGGAATGCACTAACATCATGCCTCTCTGCCCCCGTTCCCCACAGTACACCACACGGGACAGATATCCCCTATGCTTGGCTCGGAAAAGCCATTGTGAGGTTTGCAGTTCAGTCCTGGTAAGTGTTTACTCCATTGGCTAGTGACCCCTGGAGTCTCCTTTAAAACCAGAATGCCAGACATTCTGCTGTCTCTGCTATGCTGCTATTAATGACAGATATCTAAAATTACCCAGGCTCTTTTGATCCCTACTACTACAATGCATCTGTACTTTAATGTGCAATTCCACCACATTTCAGCCACATTTTCATTATCTCCAGCACAATACCAGTGTCTATACACTATAGTGAATTTGGAAAGAATTCAGACCCCTTGACCTTTTCCACATTTTGTTACGTTACATGTTAAATTAAATGTTTTTCCTCATCAGTCTACACACAATACCCCATAATGACAAAGCGAAAACAGGTTTTTAGAAATGTTTGCACATTTAACATAAATAACTTATTTACATAAGTATTCAGACCCTTTGCTATGAGACTCGAAATTGAGCTCAGATGCATCCTGTTTCCATTGATCATCCTTCAGAGGTTTCTACAACTTGATTGGAGTCAACATGTGGTCAATTCAATTGATGGGACATGATTTGGAAAGGCACACACCTGTCTATATAAGGTCCCACAGTTGACAGTGAATGTCAGAGCAAAAACCAAGCCACGAGGTCGAAGGAATTGTCTGTAGAGCTCAGAGACAGGATTGTGTGAAGGCAAAGATCTGGGAAATGGTACCAAAAATGTCTGCAGTAAAGGTTGACCGATTAATCGGAATGCCGATTAATTATGGCCGATTTCAAGTTTTCATAACAATCGGAAATCAGTATTTTTGGGCGCCGATTTTTAATTATTATTATTTCTTTTTTTACACCTTTATTTAATCTTTATTTAACTAGGCAAGTCAGTTAAGAATGCATTCCTATTTTCAATGACGGCCTAGGAACGGTGGGTTAATTGCCTTGTTCAGGGGCAGAACAACCTTGTCAGCTCAGGGATTCAATCTTGCAACCTTGCAGTTAACTAGTCCAACGCTCTAACCACATTGCACTCCACGAGGAGCCTGCCTACGCGAATGCAGTAAGCCAAGGTAAGTTGCTAGCTAGCATTAAACGTATCTTATAAAAAACAATCAATCAATCATAATCACTAGTTAACTACACATGGTTGATGATATTACTAGTTTATCCAGCGTGTCCTGCATTGCATATAATCGATGCGGTGCGTATCGTTGCTCCAATGTGTACCTAACCATAAACATCAATGCCTTTCTTAAAATCAATACACTGAAGTATATATTTTTAAACTTGCATATTTAGCTAAAAGAAATCCAGGTTAGCAGGCAATATTAACCAGGTGAAATTGTGTCACTTCTCTTGCGTTCATTGCACGCAGAGTCAGTGTATATGCAACAGTTTGGGCCGCCTAATTTGCTAGAATTTTTACGTAACTATGACATAACATTGAATGTTGTGCAATGTAACAGCAATATTTAGACTTATGGATGCCACCCGTTAAATAAAATACGGAACGGTTCCGTATTTCACTGAAAGAATAAACTTGTTTTCGAGATGATAGTTTCCGGATTCGACCATATCAATGACCTAAGGCTCGTATTTCTGTGTGTTATCATGTTATAACTAAGTCTATGATTGATAGAGCAGTCTGACTGAGCGATGGTAGGCACCAGCAGGCTCATAAGCATTCATTCAAACAGCACTTTCGTGCGTTTGCCAGCAGCTGTTTATGACTTCAAGCCTATCAACTCCTGAGATTAGGCTGGTGTTACCGATGTGAAATGGCTAGCTAGTTAGCGCTAATAGCGTTACAAACGTCACTCGCTCTGAGACTTGGAGTGGTTGTTCCTCTTGCTCTGCATGGGTAACGCTGCTTCGAGCCCAGGTAGGAGCGAGGAGAGGGATGTAAGCTATACTGTTCCATTGGCAATACTAAAGTGCAAGTCAAAGGTTAATGAAATACAAATGGTATAGAGAGAAATAGTCCTATAATTCCTATAATAACTACAACCTAAAACTTCTTACCTGGGAATATTGAAGACTCTTGTTAAAAGGAACCACCAGCTTTCATATGTTCTCATGTTCTGAGCAAGGAACTTAAACGTTAGTTTTCTTACATGGCACATATTGCACTTTTACATTCTTCTCCAACACTTTGTTTTTGTATTATTTAAACCAAATTGAACATGTTTCATTATTTATTTAAGGCTAAATTGATTTTATTGATGTATTATATTAAGTTAAAATAAGTGTTCATTCAGTATTGTTGTAATTGTCATTATTACAAATACATTTTTTTTTTTTTTTTTTAAATCGGCCGAATAATCGGTATCGGCGTTGAAAAATCATAATCGGCCGACCTCTAGCCTGCAACATTGAAGATCCCAAAGAATACAGTGATGAAGTTTGGAACCACCAAGGTACAGAGATGATGAAAACCTGCTCCAGAGTGTTCAGTTTCTCAGACTGAGGCGAAGGTTCACCTTCCAACAGGACAACAACCCTAAGTACACAGCCAAGACAACGAAGGAGTGGCTTTGTGACAAGTCTCTGAATGTTCTTGAGTGGCCCAGCCAGAACTCTGACTTGAACCCGATCAAACATCTCTGGAGACCTTAAAATAGCTGTGCAGCAATGCTCCCCATCCAACCTGACAGAGCTTGATAAGTTCTGCAAAGAAGAATGAGAGAAATTCAGAATGGGAGAAACCCAAATACAGGTGTGCCAAGCTTCGATATGTGCCAAGCTCATACCGAAGAATTGAGGCTGTAATCGCTGCTAAATGTGCTTCAACAAAATACTGAATAAAGGGTCTGAATACTTATGTAAATGTGATATTTCATTATTTGTATTTTTTTAATATGCAAAAAATACAAAAAACGTGTTTACTTTGTCATTATTGGGTATTGTGTATAGATTGATGATGAAAAAAGAAGATTTAATCAATTTTAGAATAGGGCTGTAATTTAACAAAATCTGGAAAAAGTCTAGGGGTATGAATTAGGGATGCAGATATATCGGTGAACATATCTTGATGTCTAGTTTAACGCGGAAGTGCAAAACCGATGTCAAAGCTGACGTGCATACCTATATAACGTAGGTACATGACGTAATGACTTCTGTGTGGATTGAGCAGTCAACAAGTCGAGCAGTCATTTGAAAGAGTAACACGATTTCAGAGAGACATCTCAAAGGCGAAATCGATTAAAGCCAAGATAATGGCATTCATTGCCCTTAACAATCAACCGTTCTCTGCCGTGGGTGATGTTGGCTTTCGCCGACTGGTCGAGCACCGGTACACACTACCAAGTGAGATATTTTTCAGAAGTTGCCCTACCAGAGTTACACAGTAATAGCGTCACTGCCGTTTGGGTCTTTGCGTGTCAAAAAAGATTCAGTAGCACTGTCAAAGTTGTACAAAAAAGTCTGCAAACAAGCAAACACCGGCCACGAACGATGTGTTTACAATACCGCGTTGGTAATAAAGCATAATTTGTTGTACTGCAACTTCTGGGGTAGCTGCTAGCACCAATACAACCTGCCTGAAAACAATGACCATGTAGAAACTGCAGTCATTTTCATTATTCTTAGCAATGATTTAGGAATCCTTGTAAGTATTAGCTAGGTTGCCACTTGTTGTTCGCCTATTGAAATTTAAGTTCATGAAAATAAATAGCTAGCCAGCTACTTAACCCTGTTGCCCAAAGCAAACGTTATAAGCAGCCAGCTAGCTTTATCTGGCTAATGAGGTTCGACCAGACCGGGTTGTGTTGTGAAGCTAGCCACAATACGGATTAGGCACAATAGTGGAATTTGCGGTTTGCCTTCAGAATAAAAGTATATCAAATGAATACAAATAGTAGAATTCTGTCATACTTTTATTTTGAAGGCTAACAGCAAAGTCCACTATTGTGGCTAATCCTTATTGTGGCTAGCTTCACATAGATGGGTCCGACCACCATTAATCAAATAAGAACTCTTATAAATTAGGGTTATTTTAGATGATGACACCTAGCTATATAGTTAACGAGCTAACTATAGCTACTGAAACAGATGTCGTTTTGCTATGTTTTTGGGGAAGAACATTGTTCGCATCCATGAGCTATCTAGCTTTTTTTTAAATGACCAGCACTGTAGGTGTGCGAGACAACTTTACCAGCATCATAGCATACGTATATATGAATCGTTGTGACATATGAAATACGAGTGATAGTGTAATCAATGTGTAATAACTACGCAAAAAATGTACGAACGCGTTAAATTATTAGGTGACGTGCAGTCATATTCAGGTCCTGATTGGTCAACAAGCTTATTTGACACGTCTAGTAGTGTTAAATATTATATTTTTTGACACGCAAAGACCCAAACGGCGTTCCATAGAAATCCTGGTTGAGAATGAAACAACTTAACAAATGAACCACGAAACAGCACAGCAAATAAGTGAAATAAATATGTTTTGATAATGTTTTACTGGTAATGGGGACATACATAAATGCCAATAAAGTAACTTTTTGGTCAGTGTGGTGTGTGTGTGTAACCTTTATTTAACTAGGCAAGTCAGTTAAGAACAAATTCTTATTTACAATGACGGCCTACACCGGCCAAACGCGGACGACGCTGGGCCAATTGTGCACCGCCCTATGGGACTCCCAATCACGGCCGGATGTGATACAGCCTGGATTCGAACAAGAACTGTAGCGACGCCTCTTGCACTGAGATGCAGTGCCTTAGACCGCTGAGTCCATGTGTGTGTGTTAACTATTTAACTGTACTAGAATGCTTAAAAGGGAGCTAAAATTTTAAATATCTGTATTGTTTTTTGGGCAAGGAAAATATTGGATATCGCTATCGGCCAAAAATGTCATATCGGTGCATCACTAGTCTGAATACTTTCCGAATGCACTGTATGTGAAAAACATCTTGTAGAAAAATATTTAAGTTAAAAAGTTCTACCCGATGACATTTTTAAACACTAAGATTTGTGGGGAGCAAGAAAATACCCTCCCTCTGGCTAGAAATTCACTGCAGGTTTCGATAAATCAAATTTTTTCTTAGTTTTAATCCTACCCTGTGATGTCAGAGAAGCATTTTTTTAAAGACATTCCTTATCTTTTTAACTACATATCATAGAATCACGCCGTTTTCGCATATGCAGACACTAGTATGGTTCTGGAGGTAATGAATATGAGGTTGAAAAGTGGCAGAATTGCCCTTTAAACAAAGTCTAATTTATCTTTATAGGCCTACTTGGTTATTGTGTAGCCTATTGATAGACAACTGGTCTAGAGAAGAGAGAGAAGGCCCTAACCCAGTCATTTTCTATGGTGAGATGTATGGCTGTACAGTCAGTGTAGATGCCGGGAGTAGTATAGTACAGTACTTACATTAACTTTGAAGGCTTGAACTGTGTTATCCAGCAGAAGAACATTACAGACCACCTCTGTGTGCTGCCTGTCTTGTGCCAGCTCTGATGCTCGGACATTGTCGTTACTGCCAGCTGGCAACCGGGAGCGTGAGGTCATTACTGTCCACACTGGGTCTGCAACACAGAGAAACAAAACAGAAGGGTTAGGGACCTTATATTATACTGCATTTAAATACATTACATTGTTCCAGAGTGGCACAGCGGTCTAAGGCACAGCATCTCAGTGCTACAGGCGTCACTACAGACCCTGGTTCGATACCGGGCTATATCACAACCGGCCGTGATCGGGAGTCCCACAGGGCGATGCAAAATTGGCCTTGCGTCATCCGGTTTAGGGGAGGGTTTGGCCGGGGTAGGGAATTTGTTCTTAACTGACTTGCCTAGTTAAATAAAAAAAATTGCAATGGAGAATGGTTAGCCTCCTCTTCAACACCAGTATACCATTTCTCAAAATGTTGTTCATTTTCATTTTTTTTTTAAACAGTTGGCAACGGCATAATTGAGTCAAGTAAAAAGAATAAAGACAACGCACTCCTCCTTAAATCTGTGACTGACGCTGATGATGTCATACTTCATTCTAGTAATATCTAGAAAGAGATCCCCGTCAGATGCAAGGCCCTTGATCCTTTATGGTCCATGCTCTTACAGTCAGGCTGCAGTACAATGAAAGGATTCAGTGAGGCATGACCCAGTTCACTACTGCTGGGAGGAAGAGAGCTACACACACTAAAGAGGACTTCCCCAAGAGGGTTAGCAGTCTTCACGTCCCCACCAGAGTCCCCACAGACACACACATGCACACACACACCACACACACTCTCTCTCTCTCTCTCTGATGGATGCTGTTAGGCCTAATTCTGAGTAATAAAGTTGTAATGACAGGGGGAAGGGTGATAAATACTTATTAAAATCATATTTCACAATCATATCCAATTTTAGGGAGAAAAGTGACTGCAGAAACATATAAATTGTTTTAAAACAACTAAGCTAGGCTATATCACCTTTTACCTTTTTCCTGCATGACATCATCCATTGACTGCACACAGAAAGGTCCCGAAATAAACAATGGCCACACCAGCAGCAGAGTTTTTGTCAGTGACAATGGTGTTCCTGTGAATGTCACAGTGCAACACACAAAGACACGCTGAGTCGCTGTACGGTGTTGTCACACTGGACCCGTCTCCAGAACTCCCACATGGGCCAATACCCTGTCACGGGTCCCCACTTCTCACAGTTAAGAGGTTAAATCAGGGGGATCAGACGCTTCAAAACCTACTGGCTATTATTCTATCATGTTTATCCTTCCCATTATTTAAACGTGTTTTTAACAGTTCACATGCACTTTGTCTATGTTTTCCATGTTCTGAATTCTTGAATGAAATGGTCAAACTAGGCCTAAAAAATATCTAGGGAGTGGAGCTGTCCTGGCCTGAATCAGACCTTATTATCTACTCAAGTCTATTCAGGACATGACCGTTTTTGTTTACGCCTACCAATAGAAAAAAGCCAAATGTCCCAATGAGTCTCAGGTTTAGACTAAGGTTATTTACAACGTAGGCCCTCCTTTGAACAAAGTTGCAGTCCAAAAACATAACCTCCAGTGTGCAGATGTCAACACATGGAACAGTCACAGTAGAATCCTAATAAACATACTGATCCATATATACCTACTTTGACCTTCACTGTCATTGTTTGTTTACTGTGTTTGTTTACTGCACTTTCTATCACCATAGCATCCAGGACAACCACACAAAGTTGGCAGTGAATGGCCATGGCAGCTAGCCTTGAGTGTGGGGTGGGTCCATCCAATAACCATGAACTTGAGGGATGGGAACAGATAGACTGTGTGTCAGTGTCAGTGTAACCCGCTTCCAACCTGGCTCGCCTGCCAACACCACCACCCACCATAACAGAGTTCAAATCATAGGCTGAGTCTCTGGGGCTGAGTGACCTTTCAGTAATAGAGCCACAGCTCTGGATTGCTGGAGCTGCGTGGAGAGACCAGACAGACACCATGCCAAATGCAGAGGAGCTACCTTGAATCCCAATGCAACTCCTAGGCCCTAGACCGAAGTTAGTAACCTAACCCCTGAATAAAGTAGGCTACACATTGCTTTACAGATCAATCAGGTGACATAATGGCCTACCGTTGTCTTAGTATTTTCACAGCAAGTACAACAGGACAGCATTACCTATCTGACACGGTATAACTATGGGTTATAAAGCAGAAAAATATTGTGTACTTAGGCTACATTCCTTCTTCAAAGCATCTGTGTACAATAAACTGTTATGACAGCTAAGGGACATAATCGTTTTATTAAACCTTGGCTCCTAAAACACTCCCACCCACTCCAGCACTGGATTAGCATGCTGTGTGTACAGTTCAGACACATCTCTCCCCCCAAGAGAATACAGTACAAACAACAAGGGTCATGTTCATTAGGCATGAAACAGGAAAAAAAATGACTAAAACAAGGAGGGACTGCTTGGACTTGTCCAATAATAAACACTCATTTTCATTTCAACACGTTTTGCTATAGTGTGGTCTACTGAACACAACCCAGGTAGGTTATGTTCCACACACAAAGGGAGTTCCCCTTCCTCTCAGATCTTCCACTCTGCAGACCTCAGTCACCACATCTGAGTCCCAAATGGTATATATTCATCATAGGGCTCTGGTCAAAAGTAGTGCACTATGTTGGGAATAGGATGCCATTTGGAGGGCTACCATCATTAGATCAACTGTGGAGCACCACACATGCATCACAGATCACACACTCATGCGTGACACTAGAGAGCGTATGCCCTCTTTTTTTCTCTCTTTCCACTATTCTCAGTTTTTTCCGTGCGTGGTTTCCGTGCGTGGTCTAGTAAGCCTTCTTAACATTGTGAGGCTAAAGCCAACAGTAGCTAACAAGCCATTTAACCCTGGGCACAAATCTAAACAACATTGTTCACGACAGAAGAGATTCACTCTGAAAAGGATTCTGGGTCGCAAATTAAATCAGCTGCATTCCTTTGCAACATATGTCCACACAGAATTGAGCATAATGATGAATAGCCTAACAAACACAATTATGTTGTCGATGGCTGTGAGCTAGAGGTTAGAGAGCGTTGCCATTGATAGAACCCCCTTTGAGGCCATTCTCATTCTCCCTGATTCCTTCCTTCCTCCTCTCCCATTCTTAAAGCTCCATTGGCATTTGTTGCTACACATCTCATTCATTCAGATATTTAGCCTAAGCAGCAGTGTAGCTACTAACTCACCACCCCGAACTGTGGAGGTAGGGACACTACAGTGTAGACCCCCTAGTGATTCATCCTGTTTTAGAGCTTCATGAGCACATATGTGTTTGTCATTTACCACACACTTTTCCGTTATCTGCAGCACACACTCCGTTGCTCGGTTTCATCTGTTTCAGCACACTCCCCCTTCTCCCCAATCAAATCCCATGTACTCCATCACTCTCATTCACTGCACTGTCAAAAAAAGCCTTGCACTTGACAATAACTGACCCAGTCTCTAAAAATGTGAGGCTGCTTTGGACAGATGGAGAGAGGTGGAGAGATGGAGCCGTGTGGGTAGGATACAATCCTCCTCTTCTTTCCACTCTTTCTCGTCATTCTCCACTATAGCCTTGCAGCTCTTTATCAGAGAGAGAGAGACAGTTGAGATTGTGTGATAGCAAATGGCTGCTCCTCTATATTCCACTATGGTCAGCAAGGAGGCAGGGGAGGGAATATGATGATGACATCAGTGGGGATTCTATAGATTCCAGGGACGATGCCATTTCTGTGAAGCTCTATTCGCTCAGCCTTTCTTTGTAACAGCAGGTATATTAGAAGCCTAGTGTTTTTATCAAGTCAGTCGGTGCACTAAACTAGAGCGTCCATGTTTCTTGTGATAGGAACCCGAGCACGGGGTCTTGCATCCAGCAGCATGAATACGACATGAATATGTGTCATAACAGCATTATTACAGACAAACAAGACTTGTATGTAATTCTGAGTGGAGTTCATTATGTCAACCAGCTAAACCAGTGTGTTGCCTACCTGTAATCAGAATCAGTGGGGTCTCTCTGTGTACTGATTCAAGAAAGAGGTTTATCCATCTATTGACCCAGACATATATTTAGCCTCTACCTTCTCCCCTGGCCTACACTCCCTCCCAGAACCAGACATAGGTTAGAAGTGCACACTCTATTCTGTTCGGTTCCATTCTAGTTAACTGTAGCCTATAAGGCTGTCAACTGGCATATGACAGGGACAGAAAAATAACAACACATTGATGTTAGCTTGCTAGAAAGCTAGCCACCAGGCCATCACATACTTGTCACTGTCACTAAGACTAGCATCAGCTAACGCAGAGGTGTAGCTATACTGTCTCTGGATAGATGGGCAGCTAGTTAGCTAACTTGCTACATCAGCTGTGCTATGCAAGCTAGCAAGCTAACCATGGCATGACGTTATTATTATGCAGGCTGCTTAATGTTACCTTCATAAACTGCGCCGGTAGAGTCCAGGTTTTGAGGGATAAAATCAAGAAGTGGGAGAGGTGGTGCAATTCAACCGCTGCAGGTCCGCAGAAACCTCCTCATCGTTCGCAGCAGCATGCACTCGCTACGGCCGCACGGGTTCGTTTCTTTTCAGCACCACAGCGATGATGGACCCAGGCAAACGTCAATACAGGACGCAACCATTGTAATGCGGGCAAGGCAAGCACTGGCAGGTAGGTATGATCACACAAAAAAAACAGAACTTCCTTTCCGCGGTCCCCAAACTGTAGTTCAATTCAAAGACAACCCCGTGTGAAGACGTTTATCATTTATATCGCTGAAGCATAAACCATGGGGCATCAACGAAACATGGCGTGAACTCCACAACACATTTTTTTGAACGGGGGTTGATGTCTGTCAAACTAGTAGGCGTGGCATTTGAGGCACAGGTTTCACGACACGCACGCGCGCAGCCTACATTGTGAGAAATGGGGGAAATATGAATACTATTATTATTATTATTCGATTGTAGGTAACTTCAAATATTTGTTTCCATTAATGTAGTTTGTGTGTGATATATTAAAAGCTTAGTAAACATGTAGTTACTTTTGCAAATAAATATCCTATACTCCCATCTTGTGGCCAATTCGATGTCCATGCCACTTCTATTTGAGATGAATGGTAATAACTGGATTATTGTATATAGTTTCAAAATGAAACGCAGAAACTCTGATAGTGATCCGCATTATTGTACACTCCCATTTAGAACTGACCACTTTTAGGTAACACGTAAGTAACAATAAGGTATGGCCCACTTAAAATGATTAATGGGGAGTTTGTAAGTTGTTAATAAATAGTTCTTTATTCGTTTTTGTAGATAGTTTATAGATACTTTGTAAATAAGCAATAGGCTATACATTGGTTGAAAATATAATTATTTTTACATGGTCACATCTGGACTTGAGTCACTATGGAATGCTCCATTTCTACAACAAGGGGATGCTGTTCAAATGTTGTTATACTTTACCTCCAAAAATGGCAGGTTAAAACCATAACACATTGAAAGTCAATAATTGAAGCACTTAAATTAAGCGCGACAAACTCTAAATGGGACCTATAATCATTAAAATAAGGGCTTATTTGCGCTAAAATAACAAATGTTGACCCCCCCCTTCTCCCGCGTGAAGCAAACCTATCGTATCAGCTGTTGCAACGCAAAGTAACTGTTACATTTTTGTGGCAGATGCTGGACTTTCCAGCAGCTGTGATATGAAATGGATTTGATATAAATGTACAGCTCTGAATGAGGTCAGCTTTACAACATGAGAAGGCAGGAAATGTGACTTCATGCAAGCGACTTTACAGTAAATATATTGGGGTAAGCTATTTTATTTAATCGGCTACGACATATTGAGATGTTTTGGGATGTCTGGTGTTTTCAGATGTAAAGTCACGGCTAGCTGTATCCTACTGAAATGTGTGTGTAAGTCCAATTATACCTTGGAATAATATGGTATGGTGAGGCATTTTACAATACCGAATCGCACTTTATCTGGTTATGCCTAAGCAAAGAATTGTTAAACTTTGTTATGGGATCGAATTTGGCACTATAAAAACAAAACTGTTCAGTGGGGATATGGGATTTTGTGAATCACAGATGAATGGGGATTTATGAATCACAGAGCTGACTGATCACAAATGAGGTGTATGTGTGCGCGAAGTGTGTCTGAGAAATAAGGAATCACCCAGACTACATAGTCCTCGATCAACAGGTTGTGCTGGGTAGGTAGGCCTACATAATGTGCGATTAGAACAGCATTAAATCATCAACTAGATTCAGCCGCGGGACGATTTGTACTTGAGCTGGTGTTCGGGGGCTGGAACATAATTACAAATCATTTGTAGACTAGAAATTGTCCACAAGGACCCCAAATAGATATCATGTTATAATTACTGTTTTATAATGTTATATAAAACATTAATTTAATAACTCGCTGTCGTTTGTATAAGATCACATGTCTCTCTATTGTGTGTGGGAATACTTGGGAACAGATTTCTTAAATTAAAATCACTTGTAGCTGATTTCCTGGTGTTTTTACAGCCTTTTATGTAAAAAAAAAGTGTTTTTGTTGTTGCTCTGAACACTTTGGGGGACAAATCAGATCATAAGGTCTCCTCAGGCCCCAGGTTCGACTGAGAATTGTTATTGGTTGGTCTGCCCTTGTCCCATTCTCTGGCTACAATATTGTTATGGAGGGCCTGTAAGTTCCACAAGCATCTGGGTTCCGTTCCTACTCCGGCCAGCGATGCAGGCTACAGTATCCACTGAGAAAGGAAACCATCCACTTCCTGCCATTGTTGACTGCAGGAAGGAAGAACTCTCTGTGTGACCTCATCCTGTTAGGCCAGTGCCATTGTATGGAGCTGCAGGCTAGGTTTCCTTACTCATGGCGTGTGTGTGTGGGTGGGTGATTCCCTGACTTAAGTACGTCAGTAAAGATCCAGCAGACAAGGACTAGACTGCTACAGTACAGACCTCAGCCTTGTTTGAGTGTTTGATGTTTTCAGTGGAAAAAAAGAGTGGGTATTCCAACATAAGAATGATACTGTTTTGGCCCAGTGAGTAAGCAACCATGTAAGGGATGGAAGATAAATGACCGTGTTTTCTATGCATTGCAGTGAAAAAGAAGGATCTCTGCTTTTATAATATTAATTTAAGATGTATATTGATCTATTACCACACTATTACCTGTGCCATTTAATTTGTGATTTGTGTCATGTATTTTTGTCCAGAGCAAGAGAGGGGCAAAAAGCCCATTCTAAATGGCATCAGTCAGACATACACCATCTTCCGTCTTCCCTCTATGTTCCAGGTATAGCATAGCTGTCACTATGGCAACGAGCGCTGTTCCCAGTGACAATCTCCCCACGTATAAGCTGGTCGTGGTGGGGGATGGGGGAGTGGGGAAGAGTGCGCTCACCATTCAGTTCTTTCAGAAGATCTTTGTCCCTGATTACGACCCCACCATCGAGGACTCCTATCTCAAACACACTGAGATTGATGCCCAGTGGGCCATATTGGATGGTAAATGGATTTATAGATAGCACATACATTACAAATAAAAAGCCCAACCTGTTAACCTAGCCAAAAGTACTATATCGTTTCCCCCAGAAATAACCTTTGTAATGTACTGAAGAACAAGATTGAATGTTCTGTTATAAGGAGAAAAAAAAAGGAGAGCATTATTGTGCTGCCATTGTTAGATGTGAGGGATCAGCACACAGCTACACGCATTTATGAATAACCAGGATCATTCATAATACTGTTCTCAGTGTAGATGCTATATGTGGGACCTGTCTGATCGTGTTTGTCTCTGCAGTTCTGGATACAGCAGGCCAAGAGGAGTTCAGTGCTATGAGGGAACAGTACATGAGGACTGGGGACGGGTTCCTCATCGTGTTCTCTGTCACAGACAAGGCCAGCTTTGAACATGTGGACCGCTTCCATCAACTCATCCTCAGGGTGAAGGACCGGTGGGATTTACTACTTAACTTCCCACTGGTGGCCGTGGCCAGGACAACAGTCATTCCTGCATTCCGTTATTCAGGCATTCATGCATTTATTACTCTGTCCATCCATCCATTCGTTCATTTATTCATTGTCATTTTCCTTATTTTTTTAGGGAATCCTTTCCTATGGTTCTTGTGGCCAACAAAGTGGATCTGCTGCACTTACGTAAAATACCCAGTGATCAGGGGAGGGAGATGGCTAGTAAACACAGTGTGAGTGAATGTGTGAACTTTACATGTACAGTGGCAAGAAAAAGTATGTGAACCCTTTAGAATTACCTGGTTTTCTGCATAAATTGGTCCTACAATTTGATCTGATCTTCATCTAAGTCTCAACAACAGACAAACACAGTCTGTTTAAACGAACAACATGCCAACAATGTTCATGTCTTTATTGAACCCACCGTGTAAACATTCACAGTGCAGGGTGGAACAAGTATGTGAACCCTTGGATTTAATAACTGGTTGACCCTCCTTTGGCAGCAATAACCTCAACCAAACGTTTTCTGTAGTTGCGGATCAGACCTGCACATGGTCAGGAAGAATTTTGAACCATTCCCCTTTACAAAACTGTTTCAGTTCAGCAATATTCTTGGGATGTCTGGTGTGAACCGCTCTCTTGAGGTCATGCCACAGCATCTCAATTGGGTTGAGGTCAGGACTCTGAGTGGGCCACTCCAGAAGGCGTATTTTCTTCTGTTGAAGCCATTCTGTTGTTGATTTACTTCTGTGTTTTGGGTTGTTGTCCTGTTGCATCACCCAACTTCTGTAGAGCTTCAATTGGCAGACAGATAGCCTTATATTCTCCTGCAAGATGACTTGCTAAACTTGGGAATTTGTTTTTCCGTCGATGATAGCAAGCTGTAGCTGTCGTTTTTTGGACAGCAGTGACTCCAGGTTAGCTGACTCCTGACTCCAATTAGCTTTTGGAGAAGTCATTAGCCTAGGGGTTCACATACTTTTTCCAACCTACACTGTGAGTGTTTAAATTATGTATTCAATATAGACAAGAAAAGAAAATACAATAATTTGTTTGTTATTTAAGCACACTGTGTTTGCCAATTGTTCTGACTTAGATGAAGATCAGATCAAATTTTATGTCAAATTTATTCATAAATCCAGGTAATTCCAAAGGGTTCACATACGTTGTATTGCCACTGTATGTAATCTACAGATATTGTTTGATCTCCATTCTCAGTTCTGAGCTTTTTGATTTACAGATAGCTTACATTGAAACCAGTGCTAAGGACCCAGCCATGAATGTTGACAAGGCGTTCCACGAGTTAGTTAGAGTAATCAGGTATGTTACCGCCACAGATTATTTAGAGAAGGGTTGTCTGTTTGATACAAAAGCTATGAGAGCCACTCTCTCTCTCTCTCTCTCTCTCTCTCTCTCTCTCTCTCTCTCTCTCTCTCTCTCTCTGTCTCTCTCTCTGTCTCTCTCTCTCTCGCTGTCTCTCTCTCTCTCTCTCTCTCTCTCTCTCTCTCTCTCTCTATCTCTCTCTCTCTATCTCTCTCTCTCTCTCTCTCTCTCTCTCTCTCTCTCTCTCTCTCTCTCTCTATATATCTCTATCTCTCTCTCTATCTCTCTCTCTCTATCTCTATCTCTCTCTCTCTCTCTCTCACACACCCAGGCAACAGATTCCAGAGAGGAGCATGAAGAAGAAGAGGAAAACCAAGTGGCGAGCCGACAGGTCCACTGTCTCCCACCGACTGCACTGTGTTGTCCTATGATGGTTTTTTACTTGTACAGCTGCTCCCTACAGGACAGGGGGAAGATGATTACATTTAGGAGTGTTTACTCTCTACACAGAGTTCCAGGAGGCAGTTTGTACCCTCTATCCCGGCACATGAGTTAGGTGGAAGGGTCAGGTCCAACAGCACAGGAGTTTCCCAGACACGGGATGTGACTGACTCGCCCTAAAAGGACCAGTGGAATCATTTTACAGCTCTTCTGGGAATGTGCACTAACTTACTCAACTACATGGCGATAAAGTGGCATCAATACTGCCTTTATCTACCAATGAAGCTCTTTGACAGAGAAACTGGACATATGGGCTCACAAAGATAATCTGTAAATAATTAGGACATACTGTAGCAGGGTCACACAAACATCGTTTTACTAAGAGGTAGGCCTTTAAAACTTGGTCCTTGTTGTTTTTAAATAGCTTTCTTGTTATAGTCCCTATCATTAAGATGGAGGCCATTGAATAAAGCACTGGAAGGAGGGAGGAAACTGAGAACTTTCCCCAGTGAGGGGGAGTATATTAGAGAGGGGAGTGAGAGGAGGGGAGAGGATATGTCTGTTTGTGTTGGAATCAGTGGGCCTGTCAGACAACAGAGAGAAGAAGGGAAAGTGAGGAAAGAGACACAGAGAGAGAAAGAGAGATTCCAAATGGATAGCATCTGGCAAAGGGACTCCAGACATTGTGTTAAAGCCTGGGAGGCAGCCAATGTGTAGCCCCATAATTTCTACATGGAGAACGTCTTTATAATCTCCGAACAAGACTGTCATAGAACTGTATTGTAGCTTATTGAACACACCAAATGTCTTATTTGAATGTACACTTATGAACCGTGACCATTTGGACTTATCAGTGCTCACTGGATGTAGTCGTGCACTTCTCAAAACGCTTTCAACACACTATTGTGGTGTGTGTGTGTGTGCGTGCGTGAGTGCCCTGGATGTGAACATATCCTAGACGATGAAATCACATTTTTACATGTGAATATTAGATTTCTTTGCTACTATTTCACTATTTATTTTATATAAGTAATGTATTGCTGTGTTATCATTAGTACAAGGCTACCCCAGAGAGGCACAAAGCACAGAGCTTAACTAAGAAATTGATGGAACAAAAGACGTGTAGGCAAAGTATAAATGTGTGTTAATACATTTTGTGTTCTATTATATGTGTACACATCCTGGGTAAACTGGTTTGTCTGGATAAAACCATAATTATAATGAAACAGAAGACTGTCTGTCTCTGTCAATCTCAGTGAATATTAGTGAGTTGATGGTGCCCTCCAGTGGATATAAATGTAACTGCAAGAATGGAACAACATTTAGCATGGTTGTACATTTGGCCCTTTGTTCTGGGGGATATACAGTGCATTCAGAAAATATTCACAACCCTTGACTTTGTCCACATTTTGTTGTGTTACAGTCGGACTTGAAAAGAGCAGACATTGAGTATCCCTTTGAGCATGGTGAAGTTATTATTATTACACTTTGGATGGTGTATCAGTACCAAGTCACTACCAGGGCCGGCTCCAGGCATAAGCGACATAAGCAGGCGCTTATGTGTGTTTTTTTTTGGAACTCAGTCGGGGTTTGAACTTACTGTTGCAAGTTAGAATAGTAGAATACACAAGGTGCAAGTTAAAAGTGTGGTTGTGCATCAGCAGTTTTTCTCTTGTTTTGTCAGTCACTGACAGTCACTCAATTAGCCATGTCAGCGAACAATCTTTAGATTACTAAGTTTGCCTGGCCAATTATCTAAACTTGGGGCATGTGCCCAGGGGCCCTTTTTTAGGACCTTATCTTTTTAACCACAGATCCTAGAAGCGCGCTGTTTTCACATACAGTGCTTTTGGAAAGTATTCAGAACCCTTGACTTTTTCCACATTTTGTTAGATTAAAGCCTTATTCTAAAAGTGATTAAATAGTTTCCCCCCCGCATCAATCTACACACAATACCACATAATGAATAAGCAAAAACAGGTTTTCAGAATGTTTTGCTAATTTCTTTAACATAAAAAACGAAACAATTATATTTACATAAGTATTCAGACTCTTTGGCAGTGATTACAACTTTGAGTCTTCTTGGGTATGATGCTACAAGCTTGGCACACCTGTATTTGGGGAGTTTCTCCCATTCTTCTCTGCAGATCCTCTCAAGCTCTGTCAGGTTGGATGGGGAGCATTGCTGCACAGCTATTTTAAGGTCTCTCCAGAGATGTTCGATCGGGTTCATGTCCGGGCTCTGGATGGGCCACTCAAGGACACCTGTCCCGAAGCCACTTAGGGTTGTTGTCCTGTTGGAAGGCGAACCTTCGCCCCAGTCTGAGGTCCTGAGCGCTCTTGAGCAGATTTTCATCAAGGGTCTCTCTGTACTTTGCTCCATTCATCTTTGCCTCGACCCTGACTAGTCTCTCAGTCCCTGCTGCTGAAATACATCCCCACAGCATGATGTTGCCACCACCATGTTTCACCATAGGGATGGTGTAAATAAGGCATTTCTGATTTTATTTGTAATACATTTTTGCTTTGTCATTATGGGGTATTGTGTGTAGAGTCAAGGGGTCTAAATACTTTCTGAAGGCACTGTATGTAGACACTGTGATGAAGATGATGAATACAAGGTTGAAAAGTGGCAGAATTTCCATTTAAAACACTCCACCCCATGGCAAAATGGGTAGAATTGAAGAAAATGTGCTTTAGAACCACTAAACCTCTCTCTGCCAAATGGCAAAACGAGCAGAATTGCATGAAATGTGTTATAAAATTGCTACATTTTCTCTCCACCCCATGGTAAAATGTGTAGAACTACAGAAAACTTGCTTGAAAACGGCAACATTTTCTGTACGCTTCATGGCAAAATGGGTAGGATTGCAAATTAACTTTAAAACTGACATTTTTCTCTCTCTGCCGTCAAGAGGGGGTCTACTAAAACATATTGCCCTCTTGGTGACGGGGCCCCTCAACCAAATCTCACTTAGGGCCCCGTAAGCCTAGATCCAGCCCTGGCCACTACAAAGACGTGTCCTTTTTAACTGATACTAACCGAAATGACAGAGTGAAACCGAAATGACAGAGTGAAAAGAAGGACGCCTGTACAGAATAAAAAATATTCCAAAACATGCATCCTGTTTGCACTAAGGCACTAAATTAAACATGCAAAAAAAATGTGGCAAAGAAGTTAACTTTATGTCCTGAATACAAAGTGTTACTGTATGTTTGGGGTAAATCCAACACATCACTGAGTACCACTCTTCATATTTTTAAGCATGGTGGTGGCTGCATCATGTTATGGGTATGTTTGTCTTCGGCAAGGACTAGGTAGTTTTTAAGAGTAAAAATAAACATAATAGAGCTAAGTACAGGCAAAATCCTAGAGGAAAACCTGGTTGAGTGCTTTCCAACAGACCATGGGGAGACAAGTTCACCTTTCAGCAGGACAATAACTTAAAACACAAGGTCAAATATACACTGGAGTTGTTACCAAGACAATATTGAATGTTCCTGAGTGGCCTAGTTACAGATTTATCTTAAATCCGCTTGAAAATCTATGGCAAGACTTGAAAATGACTGTCTAGCAATGATCAACAACCAATTTGACAGAGCTTGAAGAGTTTTTTAAAGAATAATGTGCAACTATTGTACAATCCAGGTGTGCAAAGCTCTTAGAGACCCAGAAAGACTCACAGCTGTAATCGCTGCCAACAGGGATTCTAACTTGTATTGAATCAGGGCTGTGAATATCTTATGTAAATTTGATATTTCTGTATTTCATTTTCAATAAAAGTGCAGAAATGTCTGAAAACATGTTTTCACTTTTTCATTATGGGGAATTGTGTGTAGATTTGTGTGTAGAAAAAATATGAAGATTTAAACCATTTTACATTTTCAAGGGCTATGAATACTTTCTGAAGGCACTGTATCCCACAGAAAGCTAAGCACTGAAATAGCCAAATCTAGTTTATGTAATGGATCAATTTGTTGTTTCTTAGATTTAGACGCTGAAAATCTTCTGAATATATCAAATCATATTCATGTGGCCCTTTTTCTAAGCATGCTGCAATTTAGCCAGTGATGTTCAATTCACGATCATCCAAATTAGGCTTGTGACTAAGTGTGCGTCGAAGTGAAGCGGGTTGATGATGAGTAATGCGATCCTTTGTGATCAGCCTCTAAAAGTGTAATATAGGGGGAAATGGTCCAGCTCAGAGAGTAGTACAATGGATCACGCAGAGCACGACACACAGTACAAAGACCAACAGCCGCGAAGATAATTAACAGGCTTCTTTAAATAGGCCAACATAATGTCAAGGAGTTCTTGAGAAAGAAGCTAACATGACCATGTCAATCTGAAAGTATCAACAGGCTAACATGACCATCTGGCATCAATATTGCAAAACAAACTCTTATACATTGCAGATTATGCAAACTATGATATATTCTGGTACAAGAGTAAGATAAAAAAAAAAATGATTTGCCCACCTAAAGTAATGTTGGACCAAAGATGGATTTCAACAGCTCTCCAGTCTAATTGCTTGCTCTCACTCACACACTGTGCATGCGCAATCCCATAACTGCTTGCACACCTCATTTATGAATCTCGTAAAGGGACAGTGCCATCTAGTGGATATAAATGAATACAGCTATGCGCTTTTACCACCTTGCTACATTGAGAATTTATCAGATTTTTCATATTTGCTTGCTAGGCTTATATATCTATGTTATTCTATATGTATTTTATTCTATTCTATATTCTAGTTTTCTGGGATCGAATAAAGTGAGAACATGATTGTTTTAACCTGTTTTAAATGTACAGTATACTCCCATTTTATTTGTCATATTGTCAGTATAGCGTTGTAAAAAAGCATTTGCCCCCTTTCTAATCTTCTATTTTTGCCCATTTTTGATACTGAATGTTATCAGATCTTCAACCAAAACCTAATATTAGATAAAGGGAACCTGAGTAAACCAATAACACAACAATGATATACTTATGTCATTAATTTCATAAACAAAGTTATGTAAGTCTGCAACACTCAATGCCAACACTCAATGCCAACACTCAATGCCAACACTCAATGTAAAAAAGTAAATTTCCTCTTACACTCAATAACTGGTTGTGCCACCTTTAGTTGCAATGACTCCAACCAAAAGCTTCCTGTAGTCGTTGATCAGTCTCTCACGTCAATGTGGAGGAATTTTGTTTCACCTTTCCATGCAGGACTGCTGTAACTCAGTGATATTTGTGGGGTTTCAAGCATGGATTGCTTGTTTCAAGTCCTGCCACAACATCTTAATTGAGATTAGGTCTGGACTTTGACTAGGCCATTCCAAAACTTCAAATTTCTTTCTTTGTTTAGCCATTTTCATGTGTGTTTTGGATCATTGTCTTGCTGCATGACCCAGCTGCGCTTCATCTTCAGCTTTCAGACAGATGTCCTGACATTCTCCTGTAGAATTCTCTGATACAGAGAATAATTCATGGTTCCTTCTATATTAAGGCAAGTCGCCCAGATCCTGAGGCAGCAAAGCATCTCCAAACCATCACACGACAACCACTATGCTTGACCGTTGGTATGAGGTTCTTACTGTGGAATGCATTGTTTGGTTTTTGCCAGGCATAATGGGACCCATCTCTGACCTGCAGCATCAGGTAGGTTCACAGCGCAAGCTACACAGCCTCCTCATCCTTTGGTTTGGCTTCTCTTCAAGGTTACCCACCACATTGGCTTGTTAGGAAGGCCTAATGTTTCTTTATATTTCCCCATCTTTTCTTTTCATTGTTTTTGTTGTCATTTTCAAAGCTTTACAGGTTCATTTCAAATGGTTCATCTTATTTTTTACTCCCCCACCTCCTTTTTCAATCCTTTAAAAAAAATGAAAAGTAGGTGGAAGATGAAAAAGTGTGTTTAGCTCCTGTAACTGCTACGCAGCGCAATCACACAGCTACAACACAATTACAGCCGATGACAGTTAAGGAATATTAAACCCAATGATCCTTTCATTTGAGCGGTAGGCTACCCATTCCACTACTGTACGTACTCATGTCTGACACTGCACCTGTGTCCGTGCTTTAAAAAGAACATGTCTTTTCTTATCGGGTTCTTTTCCCAAAGCATTGTGTTTATCAGTCTCATATTTCTGAATAAAGGAGGGGCCGGAGGAAGGAGAGTTACACTGAAACCTGCAGAGGTACAGAAGGTAAGATGGACAAAAGGGCACTGACTTCACACTTTTTTGACCCTGTTTGAAATGTCTGTCTGAGCCTAGGACACAAAGACTTGTAAAGGTATTGAACAATATGTTAACTGTCGTGTCTATATAGGTTACACTGTTGAAATGTGTCGTTCTTTCTCTTAGAACCACATCCAAACATGAAAGTCTTTGCTTTTGGTCTCCTGCTCCTGGTGGCCGTCATCTATGGGAAATATCTCTTCATGTTGAACCATCCTAATGTTTTTCTTTTCAAAAGTTCAAATAAAAAAAAAACCTTGATTGTAGGTCAGTAGTGTGCACTAGGCTACACACTATGACTGTGGCCAGTGACTTTCAAGGTTTACTCAGGTTTTCGTTAATGTTTCTCTATTTCTCTCTCTCTCTTTCTCTCCCCCCTCTCTCAGGTGAGGCCTTGCAGGGCCATAAGTGTGTCCGGGCCACGTGAGGCAGTGGTGATTGTGTGGGGACTGTGGAGACCTGTCCTCCCGAGCTGGACGCCTGTGCCAAAGTGACCTACCCTTCCCCTTATGGTGAGTCCCAGCACCATTCAGTCGGCATGGCATACACCCACAATCACTGCCACAGTGCCTTATTAATCCAACCAGCAATCCATCAAAGACATACACACACAAACAACAGAAATCTATTTACTAGGTAGGCCTACAAGATTATCACTCAGTCGAAAGTCATTACCCGCTGGACAAAAACTGGTTGAGTCAATGTTGTTCCCATGTCATTTTAACCCCACAAGAATCTATGTGATGACGTTGAATCAACATAGAAAACTGATTGGGTTGGAAAAAGGTCATCAACGTCAGGGCATTTCCTCTTTTTATCACCCAGCTTTGAACCTAAATCCAATGACACGGTGACAGTTCTTGTTGATTTCGTGTTGAATTCACGTTAGTTGACAACATTAGTTGACAACAATCAAAACTAGATGTTGAACTGACGTCTGTGCCCTGTGGGGATCGTCATCTCCATGTCTCTCCACCCTCTCTATCTTTCTCTCTCTATTTCTCCAGAGAACACCTTCCACAAGTCCTGCTTCAAGATGATGGAGTGCCTGAAGCTTGGTGTGACCGAGGGTCTGAGAGTCACCTGCTGCAACTGGAACAACTGCAACTTATAAGACCCATGGCCTCTACTCACCTTCTGTATCATTGGTATGCGTGTGGCAGGAGCCCAGTTCAAATAGCAATGAAATACATTCAGTATTGCAAAATGATATTTTAACCTTTTGTTCCTGATTTCAACAAATGTCTAAATGTCATAATAAGAACTTGTTTACATGTGATATGAATGATTCATCATCCAACACCACCTCTTAGATAAACTTTGCACACCAGTCAGTTGTTTTGTTGCGCTTTAATATTTCGAAATTCTCCTAACCCAATGTCCTGGAATGTCCCAGTATGGAACACGACACTGCAAACCTTTGTCTCATGAAATCCGGGAATTTCCAATCTTTTACAGAGAGACAAAGGGCACTGCTTGTGCTAAACCTGAGTAAATCCATTGCCCAAAATCTCACACAAGTGACTCATAGATAGCAGCTTTATTAGCATACTGTGCTGTATAAAAGGAGAAGGAGAAGGAGAGGAGAGTAAAGGAAGCTCAATACACCTAAAGGAAACACAATCAGGTGAGCAACTACTCTACTATCTACAGCACCTAATAACTTTGTCTCGTGATACTGTGCTACTGGGCTTGTGAAATGGTTGGTTTCAGAATGTTCCTGCACATTTCAAATAAATCAGACTTAACATGTTGCAATTGTTGAACATTGTATAATCCCACCACATAGAGGGAGTCTTTGGTGATGTATATTTTCTATTGTTGGAACGACAGATCGAAAGACTCCTGAAGAAAGGAAAAATGAAAGCTGTATGTTTTTCTCTGCTTCTCCTGCTGCTGGTGTGTAGCTTTGGTGAGTCTGCCCAACAAGGTCTTCATCTTATTTCATGTCTTTATTTGACAGGGACAATGGCAAATAAACACATGTACCAGATTAAAGCTAGATTATTCTCATCTCCATTCTTTATGCTCCAGTCTCCCAGTCAACACATTGGATAACCAGACACACTCCAATACAACAGAGATGATGCTGTTCTTCTGTTTTCTCCAGGAGAGGGCCTGAAATGCAACCGTTGTGTTGGCAAAGGCTGCAGGAACACAGTGGAGACCTGCCGTGTTGACCATGACACCTGCGGCACGGTCTTATTCAAGCCCCCACTCCGTACGTATCTATTATCCCCATTCACTAGGCAGTATTCCCTGAGTTTCATCTGTATATACCCCTTCACTAGGCAGTATACCCTGAGTTTCATCTGTATATATCCCTTCACTAGGCACTTTACTGTGTTTAACCCTAGGATCAGTAACCAATCGGGGAAACACAAAATACCTGATCCTTTTGATTGACATCTAAGGAAAACGTTTGCTTGATCCAATCAAGAAAATGTGCTGGTTTGTGTCTTCTGTATCTGGTGTTTTATCCTGTCTCGCTTCTCTCTCTCCACAGCTATCTCATACTTCAAGAGATGCATGAAGATGTCAGAATGCTTGCTGCTGGGAAGCAACAAGGACATTGATGCCTATTGCTGCACCACCAACCAATGCAACTGAGAGACACATCCTCTGTCTACCATACTGTATACTATACAGTCCATTAATTGTACTAATCAATGCACATGATTGAAACTGCCAAGAAGTAACAGAAATAAAGTTGTACTTTTTCTCCAAACAGTTAGCATTTATTGATTATTTATGTTTGACATCGTTAACATGTGATTAGCCAGGTGATGGCCTGAAACATGAGCACTGCACTGAGCAAGTTCAGTTTATACATGATAAGCCATATACAGCCTATATTATGTATTACCCAATACCTCCACAGAAAATATAGACTACATTTAGTTGTTCTGTTGAGGGTTTGATATCTTAAATGTATCATTACACACTCTGTCCCGATGTGGACTGTCCACATGTGGAACAGAGCAGACCATGGATAACTATAGTTTTAACTATGCTTCCGGGAAGTTTTTTTTTTAAATCCGGGAAATTGACTACTTTTCTAAGCTATTTGAAAACAGATCTCAGAAATCGACTACTTTTTAAAATGTAAATACACATCTCAGAAAGTAAGTACTTTTGTTTAACTATTTGAATACAGACATGAGAAAGCAACTGTTTCAAAAAGTACATTGGCAAGAAAAAGTATGTGAACCCTTTGGAATTACCTGGATTTCTGCATAAATTGGTCATACAATTTGATCTGATGCTCATCTTAGTCACAACAATAGACAAACACAGTCTGCTTAAACGAATAACACACAAACAATTATACGTTTTCATGTCTTTATTGAACACACCGTGTAAACATTCACAGTGCAGGGTGGAAAAAGTATGTGGACCCTTGGATTTAATAACTGGTTGACCCTCCTTTGGCAGCAATAAACAATCCGATTTAAAATGCTGTGGCATGACCTCAAGAGAGCAGTTCACACCAGACATCCCAAGAATATTACTGAACTGAAACAGTTTTGTAAAGAGGAATGGTTCAAAATTCCTCTTAACCGTTGTGCAGGTCTGATCCGCAACTACAGAAAACTTTTGGTTGAGGTTATTGCTGCCAAAGGAGGGTCAACCAGTTATTAAATCCAAGGGTCCACATACTTTTCCCACCTTGCACTGTGAGTGTTTACACGGTGTGTTCAATAAAGACATGAAAACGTATAATTGTTTGTGTGTTATTCGTTTAAGCAGACTGTGTTTGTCTATTGTTGTGACTAAGATGAGCATCAGATCAAATTTTATGACTAATATATGCAGAAATCCAGGTAATCCCAAAGGGTTCACATACTTTTTCTTGCCACTGTATATAGAGTAGGCTAAGGGAACTACTTGTGCTAAACCTAAGTAAATATTGCCATTATCTCACACAAGTGACTCACAGATAGCAGCTTTATTAGCATATTATGCTGTATAAAAGGAGAAGGAGAGGAAAGTCAAGTAAAAGAGAGCTCAACACACATCCAAAGGAAATACAATCAGGTGAGCAACTACTCCACAATCTATTGCTCTTCATAACTTTGTCTCATGATATTGTACCACTTGGGTTGTGAAATGGTTGGTTTCAGAATGTTTCTGCACATTTAAAGCAAATAAGAGGTATACCTACAGTGTGTAGACCTACATAGACTTACAGTACATGTTGTAATTGTTAGACAGGATAATCCCACCATGGAAAGGGAGTCTTTGGTGATGTATATTTTCTATTGTTGGAACGACAGATCTAAAGACTCCTGAAGAAAGGAAAGATGAAAGCTGTATGTTTTTCTCTGCTCCTCCTGCTGCTGGTGTGTAGCTTTGGTGAGTCTGCCCAACAAGGTCTTATTTTAGCACATAATAACTCACCAACATCAACTCTTTAACTGTTCAAACTACATACACCAAACTAACTTTCACATGTTCAGGCTATCCTAAATTATAATGGCTTTTTGACAAACTGTAACTATATACATTTGTATAAAATAACCCACCAACAGTAACTATTGAACCGTTGAAGCTAGATACACCAAACCAATTTTTGCATGTTCAGGCTATCCTAACATTTCCTTTACCCTACTTTGTCAACTATGACCAGTTACAGTACCACCATTACTACTGCAGACACTACCACTACAAAACTAAATGTCCTCTCACAGTCAACTGTGTTTATTTTCAGCAAACTTAACATATATAAATATTTGTATGAACATAACAAGATTCAACAACTGAGACATAAACTGAACAAGTTCCACAGACATATGACTAACAGAAATTGAATAATGTGTCCCTGAACAAAAGTAACAGTCAGTATCTGGTGTGGCCACCAGCTGCATTAAGTACTGCAGTGCATCTCCTCCTCGTGGACTGCACCAGATTTGCCAGTTATTGCTGTGAGATGTTACCCCACTTTTCCACCAAGGCACCTGAAAGTTCCCGGACATTTCTGTTGATCATTGCTAGACAGCCATGTTCAGGCCAAATTCAGTCAAAAAATGTACTAGGCCACTCAGGAACATTCAATGTTGTCTTGGTAAGCAGCTCCAGTTTACATTTGGCCTTGTGTTTTAGTTTATTTTTCTGCTGAAGGGTACATTTGTCTCCCAGGATCTGTTGGAAAGCAAACTGAACCAGGTTTTCCTCTAGGATTTTGCTTGTACTTTGCTCTATTCTGTTTATTTTTACACTTAAAAACTCACTAGTCCTTGCCGAAGGAAAGTATGCTTGAAAATATGAAGAGTGGTGCTCAGTGATGTGTTGTGTTGGGTTTGCCCCAAACATAGAGGTAACGCTTTGTATTCAGGACATAAAGATAATTTCTTTGCCACATTTTTTGCAGGTTTAATTTAGTGCCTTATTGCAAACAGGATGCATGTTATGGAATATTTGTATTCTGTACAGGCGTCCTTCTTTTCACTGTTGATTGTTGTGTTACATTCACTGGACACCCAGACAATTAAACTTCATGTAAAATTACCATCTAATTTTATGTATTTATTTGACAGGAACCATGCCAATTAAACACATGTACCAGATTAAAGCTAGATTATTCTCATCTCCAATCTATCATTATACACAATGGATAACCAGACACACTCCAATACAAGAGATGACGCTGTTCTTCTGTTTTCTCCAGGAGAGGGCCTGAGATGCAACCGATGTATTGGCAATGGCTGCAGTAACACTGTGGAGACCTGCCGTGTTGACCATGACACCTGTGCCATGGTCATATTCAAGTACCCACTCCGTACGTACTGCATCTATTATCCCCTTCACTAGGCAGTATACCCGGAGTTTCATCTGTATATACCCCTTCACTAGGCACTTTACTGTGTTTAACTCTAGGATCAGTAACCAATCGGGAAAACACAAAATACCTGATCCTTTTGATTGACATCTAAGGAATACGTTTGCTTTATCCAATCAAGAAAATGTGCTGGTTTGTTGTCTTCTGTATCTGGTGTTTTATCCTGTCTCGCTTCTCTCTCTCCACAGCTATCTCATACTTCAAGAGATGCATGAAGATGTCAGAATGCATGCTGCTGGGAAGCAACAAGGACATTGATGCCTATTGCTGCACCACCAACCAATGCAACTGAGAGACACATCCTCTGTCTACCATACTGTATACTATACAGTCCATTAATTGTACTAATCAATGCACATGATTGAAACTGTCAAGAAGTAACAGAAATAAAGTTGTACTTTTGCTTCTTTGTTCCAAATAGTTTGCATTTAATTATTATTTATGTTTGACATAATTAAACTGTGATTAGCCAGGTAAAACATGAGCACTGTACTGAGCAAGATTGTATATTCTGTGGTGGTACAGGGTAATACATCATATAGGCTATAAACTAGTCCTGTATATGACTTGTATGTGATTTATCAGCTATAAACTAGACTCCATTCAGCTTAAAAGTGTCATTACACACTCTGTCCCAATGTTGAATGTCCCAATGTGGAACAGAGCAGACCTTGAATAGCTGAGTTGTGGAAAGTTAATCCGGTGGAGCAAATAGTTACTTTGGAGGTAACTACAACTATTTGAATACAGATCCCAAAAATGACTGCTTTTTAAAACTATTTGTATTTTCAAATAAAGTACAAAATGTAACGATTTTCGGCCCAGATCTGGAACAGTCCCTGTTTTGTGGCACTGATCGCTGTAAACTTTCTTGTCTTGCGTAATCTCTTCTGAAAACCAGGAATTCCCATTCTGATATTCAGATCCAGACAAGAGGACATCTGGGAAATTCTGTGCTAAACCTGAATAAATGAAACAATGCCTAATGAATATCAGAGAGTAGATTCAAGTATATTAGCTGCTTCATGACATATGGAGAGGAGAAGGGAAAGGAAAGCTAGAATCAAAATACAATTGATTGGACCAGAAAGAACGTCTCTAAATGAAACTTAACCAGGTCAGAGATTCTGTTTGAGTTGTAGCCTACCTGCAACTACTTCACTATTTATTGCTCATAACAACACACTATAACAATACGCTACGAGAACAAACACAAACACTAAAATGCTTAAAAAGTTGTAAAGTGTTACAAATATTTGTCTCAATTAAATTGTGCTACTTGGGTTTCACCATGTCCATCATTATACACAAGCCTGCATGTGAAGCAGCGGAACAGGACCGACAATATACGTTAGTCACACTAAGCACTCTTTGATGACATATGTTCTATCGTTAAAATGACAGCTCAAAAGACACCTGAAGAGAAGGAAAGATGAAAGTGGTGTGTGTTTCTCTCCTTCTCCTGCTGCTGGCTTTAAGCTATGGTGAGTCTGCCCAAAAAGAGTACTCTGTGTCTTACTAGGTATGATAAACTGTCTCACTGAATACTTGCCTGGTTATTAACCAGACTGAACCATTGTGAAATCATTTTTTCATCATTGTTTAACATGGAGCATTCAGTCAGGTTTAACCAAGCTACTAAACACATTTTTTCATATTTTTTTAACATGGAACGTTCAGTCAGGTTTAACCAAGCTACTAAACAAATGTTTTCACCATTGTTAAACCTGACTCGTTCAGTCAGGTTTAACCAAGCTACTAAACTACACCAGAGATAATGCTTGTCTACTGTATTTCCAGGAGAGGGCCTAAGGTGAAACAAACATCTTGACAGTGGCTGTGGAGACCATAGCTGAGACACACTGGAGACCTGCCAAAGCGAGAAAAAAAACATCTGTGCGAGAATAACATTCAAACACTCACCTTCGTATGTAGCTCCCTCCTTCACTTGGCCACTTTACCTTGTGCTTCATCTGTGCGACCTACCAAGGTTCAATTATCAGTAAAACACACACATTTTGGGGTAGTAGTGCTGATCTTGGATCAGTTTTGCCTTTTAGATGATACTGAATATATGGACACAGAGGACATATTCCTGGATCAGAACTCTGAGATGCTTTATAAATACAGGTCCAGGTTGTCTCTTAGGTATTTGGTATTTTCAATCCTCTCTCCACAGCTCCCTCAACATTCAAGAGATGCATGCAGATGTCAGAATGCCGGATGTTTGGAGACAAGAGTGAGAACATTCATGTCTGGTGCTGTTCCTCTGACCGATGCAACTGAGACAACCGTTGACTACCATAGTTGATTCTGTAATTTGGTGTGATGTCTGGCACCGCAAGAGTACCACATATGTAGTCCATTTACCATCCGTTACTGTTGTGAAGTAGTTACAAAATAAAAGTTGCTTCGTTCCCCAACAGTTTGCATTTGTTTATTGATGTCAGCTTTAACTTGAAAGCATGATTCAGTTTGATAAAATAGATGGGCCTATACAGATATCATCTGACTCTTTAGCATGTGATTGGTCAGGTAAGTTGATGGAATAAAACATGAGCACTGAGCAGCACTATTTGCCACCACCCAAGGCTTGAGCTGCTCTGCTGTTACTATAGTGACCAAGTGGGAAAGATCCAGGTGGCAATCCTAGAACAATTCCCATGGCAGCCTGCCATGTCACAATTCCCAGAACACTGCACTGTAGTCTTAGGTTACAGATCTTTTTTTGGTTATTGTCTTAGGTTACAGATCTTTTTTAGGTTATAGTCTTAGGTTACAGATATTTTTTAGGTTATAGTCTTAGGGTACAGATCTTTTTTAGGTTATAGTCTTAGGGTACAGATCTTTTTTAGGTTATAGTCTTAGGTTACAGATATTTTTTAGGTTATAGTCTTAGGGTACAGATCTTTTTTAGGTTATAGTCTTAGGTTACAGATATTTTTTAGGTTGCAGTTTCAAACTTCAACTCAGAAAATATTACAACATAATTACAACATGATTTCAGGGCCGATTTGTCAACAATGAATATAAACGGATACATATTTCCTCCACTAGATGTCAACAGAGCTCCTACTTACAGCATAGTCCAATACAAATAGTTTATTGTTTAGCTGGGCACAGCATGAAGATCCCTCCACAGTGACAGACATGCATTATTAATACGCTGAAAGAAACTACATTTGTCAGTTCCCAACAATACATCATGATCATGCATTTGACATGAATTAAACCAAAATGTATTAATAATTCAAACTCTATACAGATAATGATGATTTTGCCTGTGTCCCAAATGGCACCCTATTCCCTAATATAGTGCCTTCATTTTGACCAGGGCCCATAGTGCTCTTGCACTACTCTGACCAGGGCCCATAAGGTGAAATGTACTGCACTATGTAGGGAATAGGGTGCCATTTGGGACTCAGCCCTAGAGTCAAGAGACTTTGTGTAGCAGTGTATTGACTGAAACACCCATGCTGAGAGACAAGCTTCGCCTGTGTCAATAGTTAATTATTTAATTCATTACACTCCGATAACCGATCGTTACACCTCCTTAGGGAACTGTATGCTCACGCTCCACACGTGATTGTTGTTTTCCAAAGGCTAACAAAGGTTGCCAGCGGAAAGCCCCCCGCTCACTCACACACTCACACACTCACACACGGATGCGTAAACACACACACAATCACACACAATCACACACACATACGTCGATGGCTGAAAGCAGGCAACTCGTATCACGTCCATTCCTACCTTCCCACGTAGACACAGGGGTTTCCCGACCCTGGTTTTATGACCCATACTGTAGGGGACACCCCATTGGCAGAGGCTTCCCCCAGTCAGGGGGGAAGGAAACCACCAGGGTTGTGGAAAATACCATTCAGCAGCCTGCAGGAGACTACAAGACCCCACACCAACTACCTACTTCCTCCACCACATGCTTGCAAGGATCCCCTCTCTGCACACACGCATGCATATAAGCACATATTCTTTAACCATTTTTTAAATGGAGCAGGGGGTATTCCTCCTCCTGAAAGTTGCAGTGTGGTTGGACCACCAGGTGAATAAAATGTACATGCGTAATTTATTGAGTAACTCTGGCATTTCCTGAGATAGAGCTTAAAGGTGTAACCCGTAGTTGAAACAATAACAAAGTGGCTACCCTGCCTCTGTGTTGGTAAAAATGCAGAGCTCTTGATGCAAGGAATGAAAAAATATAGTTTGAAGTTTATTTGGAGGCTATATAGTGTTTGTTTACATTTACAATGTTTGCACACATTGAAGTAAAACAAGCTTTGGTTCTGAGGCATTATAAATTAGGCATATGTTATAGTCTTCTTATAGTCTTCTTGTTATAGCCCAAAAATGGATGTAGCATCTGTGGATTGCCCTTTTAAGATATAGTCACACGCTGTAACTCAGCGTTGCATGACCAAGGACACGTCGGTAGCCATGAAGTGCTTGAAAGGCTGGTCATGGCTCACATCAACAGCATCTTCCCGGACACCCTAGATCTACTCTAATTCGCATACCACCCCAACAGATCCACAGATGACACAATCTCAATCGCACTCCACATCGCCCTTTCTCACCTGGACAAAAGGAACACCTATTTGAGAATTCTGTTCATCGACTACAGCTTAGCGTTCAACACCACAGTGCCCACAAAGCTCATCACTAAGCTAAGGACTCTGGGAGTCCTTAGCTTCCCTCTGCAACTGGATCCTGGACTTCCTGACGGGCCGCCCCCAGGTGGTAAGAGTAGACTACAACACGTCTGCCACGCTGATCCTTAACACTGGGGCTCTTCACGGGTATGTACTTAGTCCCCTCCTGTATTCCCTGTTCACCCACAACTGCGTGGCCAACACCATCATTAAGTTGGCTGACGACACAACAGTGATAGGCCTGATCACCGACAGCGATGAGACGGCCTATAGGGAGGAGGTCAGAGAACTGGCAGTGTGGTGCCAGGACAACAACCTCTCCCTCGATGTGAACAAGACAAAGGAGCTGATTGTGGACTACAGGAAAAGGTGGGCCAAACGGGCCCCCATTAACATCGACGGGCCTGTAGTGGAGTGGGTCGAGAGTTTCAAGTTCCTTGGTGTCCACATCACCAACGAACTATCATGGTCCAAACATACCAAGACAGTTGTGAAGAGGGCACGACAAAACCTTTTCGCCCTCATTAGACTGAAAAGATTTGGCATGGGCCCCCAGATCCTCAAAGGTTTCTACAGCTGCACCATCGAGAGCATCCTGACCGGTTGCATCACCGCCTGGTATGGCAACTGCTCGGCATCTGACCGTAAGACGCTACAGAGGGTAGTGCGAATGGCCCAGTGCATCACTGGGGCCAAGCTTCCTGCCATCCAGGACCTATATAATAGGCGGTGTCAGAGGAAAGCCCAAAATTGTCAGAGACACCCAAGTTATAGACTGTTTTCTCTGCTACTGCACGGCAAGCGGCACTGGATCGCCAAGTCTTGGACCAAAAGTCTCCTCAACAGCTTCTACCCCCAATCCATTAGACTGCTGAACAATTCATAATTCAACAATTCAACAATTCCCTTGTATACTGCTGCTACTCGCTGTTTGTTTGTTACCTATACATAGTCACTTCGCCCCCACCTACAAGTATAGATTATATCAACTAGCCTGTACCCCCCTGCACAATGACTCGGTAACAGTGCCACCTGTATTTAGCCTCGTTAATGTTATTCTTATTGTGTTACTTTTTATTATTACTGTTTATTTTAGCCTACTTGTTGAATACTTTCTTCTTCTTGAACTGCACTGTTGGTTAAGGGCTTGTAAGTAAGCATTTCCACGGTAAAGTCTACACTTGTTGTATTCGGCGCATGTGGTAAATACAGTTAGATTCGAATTGATTTGACTTGAGAGGGTCCCCATGCCATTTCTACTAAATACATGATTGCATTTAAACATGCAATTGTGGTCCAAATGACAGAAGACAAACTGAGTCACCAAACCCTTCATCATTTACTCTCCGCAATCTTCCCTCTGTGTAAACTAAAGCTACTGTGAATGGACAGATTGAACCTGACTCTGGTTCTGAACTGCAGCCAGTGTCAGAAAACACTCCTCACCTGTAGACTAATTATGACACTGTAGTTAGTAGACAGCACAGCTGCTGTGATTCCACACAGCTCAGCACAGCACCACTCTATAAAACCTAACATAGAAGAGGTATGGGCCAGTCATTATCACCACAGGAGGCTAATGCTCCAAGCAGAGACTATTTTTCAATGAGCATGACCAAAAAAATACCAACTACGGGAGGATTTCTTCAATATTTCCTACACGTCATATTCTCTCCTTTCCGTGGGCAAGAAAACGGTGCCAAAACGTGGAGAGATACTTTGTGAGATATGGTAGTGGTTAGTTTTTATAGTTTTGCCCATTAAAATGTTGTTTTCTGCTACCGGTGAAAATGATGGGGTTCCCTGGAAGCTGTGTAACTTCCCGCCCCCCAGATAGGTTTCCATGAGGCAACAAACTCATTCTACTAGAGAACTACTATGCTATACTAACTATTGTTAGTCAGGTAAGTTTGAAGGAATGAATGAATGGAAGAATGGATGAATTACTTAATGAATGAATTAATGAAAATGAAGGGAGGAATCCCAAATAAGACACAATGAATATGTAGAAAATGAGTTTTTCAGTACAGTCAAGGATAACATTTAAGAGATTATGAAGTGATTGTTGCAGTTCTATGTTGTTGTTTTTTTGGCCCCAGAAAATGTATTGGGAAATACCATAAACAGGTGTAGTGAGTGGCAGGTGAACAGGAGCGCTGAGGGGTGGAATCTGTCGATTTTGTTCACGTGTTATTACCCTTTATCAAAATGCCTTCTTCACTTGAAGCAGGACAGTATCATTAAAGATAATACTCGACCTGGTTTTATCGCGTGAGGTAGATTAGCCCTTACATTTAGATTGTCATTTTTGGAGGCTATTTGCCAGTCATAACTTCAAATATGTCAGCAATTAAACAACTAGATGGCAACGGTCCAAACTCATCACACACATCATGCCTGAGATCATTTGCCTTTTATGGTAGATGTCTTCCAATGGCAGGCTGAGCTCAGACCCTGGCTCCTCCCTTCGACATAGAAGTTTCCTCAGTTTCCCGGGCTGCATCCACAAACTGTCACAAACCCGTCCCGTTGCTACGAGGGGAAACACACGCAGGAGAAAAGGCCTAGACCATGTCATTATTCAAAAGTCGAGGTGTATTTGCGAGTCTTTGTTGGTGGAGTATCTTGTTCTTGAGTGTCAATGCGAAGACGAAGAGGGAAGACGAGACCCGGTCGATGAACGACGTCTACCGAGGGAGATGTGCGTCCAGGTGCCTCAGCTTGCACAGCACGCGCATAGCGACGCTCTCCAAACAATCTCAGGTGGAGGTAAGGCCAAAACAAGCGGGCGAGCATGCTGCTGTCTTCATGGAATAAAGTCAAAGTTTGATTGTTTCTACTGCATTAGATAATATTCCCTTTGCTTTTTATGCGCAAATGAATTAATAAACCAGAATGTGCTTGAAATAGACCATCCCATTGTTGATAAGAGAATGTTTGTTTTTCTTGTTTTGCTTTTGGTTTATTTATTTAGTTGATTATTAACTGATAACTGAAGTTTGGTTTTGGCCTCACAATAAGTGTTTTAGATTTGGTAAGTTTGCAAGCAAACTAGACACAATAAATGAAATGAGTTCAGTATCATATTCTGACAGAGGAAACTGTGAGTACACTGTACTCCTCATTAGAACGTTCTCTTCACCATGTCCCATTTGTAAATCTGATTCTGCATTGAGAAGTGGAGCAACCTACTGGCTGATGGAGAGAGAGAAGCTTGTTATCCAAATTACGTCCATATCAAGCCCTTCACTACCCCTCCAGTCCCAAGCCTATGACACTGTGACTGAGCCACCCAGGTCACATGATCAAGTTCATGTTCTCCTCCTTGGATTTACAGATGACATCTGTAAATAGCCCGTCCAACTACCTCATCCCCATATTGTTATTTATTTTTTTTCTCCTTTGCACCCCAGTATCTCTACTTGCAAGTTCATCTTCTGCACATCTATCACGCCAGTGTTTAATTGCTAAATTGTAATTACTTTGCCACTATGGCCTATTTATTGCCTTACCTCCCTAATCTTACCTCAAGTGCACACTCTGTATATTGATTTTTTTCTATTGTGTTATTGACTGTATATTTGTTTATTCCATGTGTAACTCTGTGTTGTTGTTTGTGTTGCACTGCTTTGCTTTATCTTGGCCAGGTCGCAGTTGCAAATGAGTTGTTTGTTGTTCTCAACTAGCCTACCTGGTTAAATAAAGGTGAAATAAATCAAATCAAATAAAACAGACAGTACATGGAGATAACTAAGCCTTAGCAGTGAACATGCCCAGTTACTCACTATTCAGCCTCAGGATTCAGAAGGATGGTCCTGTGAGAATACACACTAGTATACTCCCATATAGTAGGCCTATATAGTTGACTGAATGAATGGCTCCATAGGGAATATGGAATGGTGAACTAGTGAGACACATGGCTATTAGCTATGGTTTATTATCATAGGACTGGAACTGCACTGACATCACATCATTAGCCACACTGTTAAGCACTTGTGACCTCTCTAAGGGTCAGGATATGACCTTTAACCTGTTTAATCACTACTTCCCACGGATCATGTAGCAGGGTCAATGTTAGATTGCAAGGGCAGCCCATCTATTCCCTCTGCGATGGAATTCCTGTCATAGATCGTAGATCAAGTCTACCCATTGTAGGAGTGGATAGGATACTATGTCATGTCAGCCTATAAAATGGCTAATTCTTATTGCCAGACTTGGGTTTAGCTACAGTACGCTTCAGCTATACGTTTTCATCAATTCGACACATAGTAATGAACAGGTGAACGTGACTAAAATGAAGCATATTGTTTGAAAGGTCTCTGCTGGAAGCAGCCATGGAAATGCATCTTGGTACAGATTGTTGAATCTATCGTAAGCTTTCCATATTGAAAAGTGCCTTTCTGAGATTTTTTTAACATGACATAATCTACGTCAGACAGTGAATTCAAATCATGTTAATGCCACCATCAATCTGGATTATAGATGTTGGACAGGACCATTAGAGTCTGCTTTGAGGTGGTTCAAATTTAGGCTTGCATCCCAAATGACACACATTCCCTATGTAGTGCACTACTTTTTACCAGGGCCCACAGGGCTCTGGTGAAAAGTAGTGCACTATATAAGAAATAGGGTGCCATTTAGGGTGTAGCCTTACCATTGATTTTCAGTCTTTCACGTGTAATATTTCGGAAAACAATTGTCTGCCTTTTGAGACTAGTTCTGATTTGCGTCAGAGGTCACATGGTGCTCCACTCATTTAGTCAAAGTGACATAACAAAATGTCCTTATCTTTTTAAAATTTGTTTTATTCCACCTTTATCTGTTCTGACTTTCATGTCCCTTGCGCTGCCATGGGAGCCTTCATAACATGGGTATGATGAATTGTGTGAGTCCCAAATAGTATCCTATTCCCTTCATAGTGCACTACTTTTGACCAGAGCCCTATAGGCCCTGTTCAAAAGTAGTGCACTATAATGGAAATATGGTGCCATTTGGGATGCAGACATTCATTGACCTGATAATGACAGAGAGGTCAGATGACTATCTGTCTTTAGCCTTGCCTGCACTGTACACATCTGTGTGAACGTGCCTTAGGAATGCTGCAAGGAGGCATGAGGACTGCAGATGTGGCCAGAGCAATAAATTGCAATGTCTGTACTGTGAGATGCCCAAGACAGCACTATAGGGAGACAAGACGGACAGCTGATCGTCTTCGCAGTGGCAGACCACATGTAACAACACATGCACAGGATCGGTACATCCGAACATCACACCTCCGGGACAGGTACAGGATGGCAACAACTGCCCAAGTTACACAAGGAACGCACAATCCCTCCATCAGTGCTCAGACTGTCCGCAACAGGCTGAGAGAGTCTGAACTGAGGGCTTGTAGGTCTGTTGTAAGGCAGGTCCTCACCAGACATCACCGGCAATGGGCACAAACCCACCATCGCTGGACCAGACAGGACTGGCAAAAAGTGTTCTTCACTGACGAGTCGGGTTTTTTGTCTCACCAGGTGTGATGGTCGGATTCGCGTTTATCGTCGAAGGAATGTGCATTACACCGAGGCCTGTACTCTGGAGCAGGAACGATTTGGAGGTGGAGGGTCCGTCATGGTCTGGGGCGGTGTGTCACAGCATCATCGGACTGAGCTTGTTGTCATTGCAGGCAATCTCAACACTGTGCGTTACAGGGAAGACATCCTCCTCCCTCATGTGGTACCCTTCCTGCAGGCTCATCCTGACATGACCCTCCAGCATGACAATGCCACCAGCCATACTGCTCGTTATGTGAGTGATTTCCTGTAAGACAGGAATGTCAGTGTTCTGCCATGGCCAGCGAAGAACCCGGATCTCAATCCCATTGAGCACGTCTGGGACCTGTTGGATCGGAGGGTGAGGGCTAGGGCCATTCCCCCCAGAAATGTCTGGGAACTTGCAGGTGCCTTGGTGGAAGAGTGGCGTAACATCTCACAGCAAGAACTGGCAGATCTGGTGCAGTCCATGAGGAGGAGATGCTCTGCAGTACTTAATTAATGCATCTGGTGGCCACACCAGATACTGACTGTTACTTTTGATTTTGACCCCCCCCCCCCCCCTCTGTTCAGGGACATATTATTCCATTTCTGTTAGTCACATGTCTGTGGAAAATGTTCAGTTTATGTCTCAGTTGTTGAATCTTATGTTCATACAAATATTTACACATGTTAAGTTTGCTGAAAATAAACGCAGTTGACACTGAGAGGACGTTTCTTTTTTTGCCGAGTTTACCACTGACGGTCCTCTACTCTCTTCTCTCACTAGTAATTACACTACTGACTGTCCTCTACTCTCTTCTCTCCCTAGTAATTACACTACTGAATGTCCTCTACTTTCTTCTCTCCCTAGTAATTACATGACTGACTGTCCTCTACTCTCTTCTCTCCCTAGTAATTACACTACTGAATGTCCTCTACTTTCTTCTCTCCCTAGTAAATACACTACTGACTGTCCTCTACTCTCTTCTCTCCCTAGTAATTACACTACTGAATGTCCTCTACTTTCTTCTCTCCCTAGTAAATACACTACTGACTGTCCTCTACTCTCTACTCTCCCTAGTAATTATACTACTGACTGTCCTCTACTCTCTACTCTCCCTAGTAATTATACTACTGACTGTCCTCTACTCTTTACTCTCCCTAGTAATTATACTACTGACTGTCCTCTACTCTCTACTCTTCCTAGTAATTATACTACTGACTGTCCTCTACTCTCCCTAGTAATTATACTACTGACTGTCCTCTACTCTCCCTAGTAATTATACTACTGTCTGTCCTCTACTCTCTTCTCCCCCTAAAACTTACACTACTGACTGTCCTCTACTCTCTCTAGTAATTACACTACTGACTGTCCTCTACTCTCCCTAGTAATTATACTACTGACTGTCCTCTACTCTCCCTAGTAATTACACTACTGACTGTCCTCTACTCTCTTCTCCCCCTAGTAATTATACTACTGACTGTCCTCTACTCTCTTCTCCCCCCTAGTAATTACATTACTGACTGTCCTCTACTCTCCCTAGTAATTACACTACTGACTGTCCTCTACTCTCTTCTCCCCCTAGTAATTATACTACTGACTGTCCTCTACTCTCTTCTCCCCCTAGTAATTATACTACTGACTGTCCTCTACTCTCTTCTCCCCCTAGAACTTACACTACTGACTGTCCTCTACTCTCTCTAGTAATTACACTACTGACTGTCCTCTACTCTCCCTAGTAATTATACTACTGACTGTCCTCTACTCTCCCTAGTAATTACACTACTGACTGTCCTCTACTCTCTTCTCCCCCTAGTAATTATACTACTGACTGTCCTCTACTCTCTTCTCCCCCCTAGTAATTACACTACTGACTGTCCTCTACTCTCCCTAGTAATTACACTCCTGACTGTCCTCTACTCTCTTCTCCCCCTAGTAATTATACTACTGACTGTCCTCTACTCTCTTCTCCCCCTAGTAATTATACTACTGACTGTCCTCTACTCTCTTCTCCCCCTAGAACTTACACTACTGACTGTCCTCTACTCTCTCTAGTAATTACACTACTGACTGTCCTCTACTCTCCCTAGTAATTATACTACTGACTGTCCTCTACTCTCCCTAGTAATTATACTACTGACTGTCCTCTACTCTCTTCTCCCCCTAGTAATTATACTACTGACTGTCCTCTACTCTCTTCTCCCCCTAGTAATTACACTACTGACTGTCCTCTACTCTCCCTAGTAATTACACTACTGACTGTCCTCTACTCTCTTCTTTCCTTTCAGAACAATGGATCCCTGGGCTGGTGTCAAAATCATAGACAGTGTGCCAAGGTAACGTACTGATGTTTACATTCATACCATACCTAACATGACGGAAATCGCACAAAACTGAATGATCTATTTTCAGAGAGGAAAAGCTCTCAGGGAAAGTCAGCAGCTGAACAAATAGCAGGATAAATCATTGTCATATTGGTTCTTACACAGTACTCTATGTACCATGCAATACCATACATCACTGTCAGCCAATATACTGCAGCTAGCTATGTACTGTTCCTCTGTAGATCATAGAGCCTACAAAATATATGATTGCAACGTATTGCGACAGGTGCTTTAGATGGATGCTTGGCTGTTAAGCTCTTAGTCTCTCCACTTTGTATTTTCATCAAATACATTTCTGCATATCCCTTTCTGGAGGTCATAATTGTCTTTGGGTACAGAGGTCCACTCATTTTTGGTAATGAGGAAAGTAACGTTCTCTAACAGCCCTTCAGTATACTATCCCCACAGTGTACAGAAGTGAAGCTGACATGTTGCCTTTGTGCTTTTTCCACAGGCTTCAGTATATTGTAGTATACGCTAATAGAATGGTTGCACAGTTGTCATATCTCATCATGCAAACAGCAGTCAAATACCATTATGAACAATATTATCTCATGTTTTTGATCAATTGAATGTTTTTTTCAATAACACATTCACACTCGTAGCTATTTATTCTGAAGCCATATTCCTAATTAGTTTCGAATTGTCGTTGTGATTGTTTTGTTACTTTGTTTACTACAGTATAATACTCTGGTTAGTTGTGTGTTTGTGTCACCGTGTGGGAGTGAAGCACAACAACACGCATCTCTTTCTGAGACAGACAGACAGACAGACAGACAGACAGACAGACAGACAGACAGACAGACAGACAGACAGAACCCAGGGTAAGCTCACAGCAGAAACACAGTCAGCCCACCGCTGACCTCTCTTGGTGGATCCATAAAAACATTTGGCCAACTGCTCAGCAGATTTCTCCAGAACTCCAGAGAGAGTTTTCACTCAAACTTTAAACCAGGTCAATCCCTGTAGCATGATCGCATCCTCCACACTAGGACCAAACCGATGTGCTGTTTTTTTTGCTCTGTTTTTAATGGTGAAACTGAGCATATAATAAATAATACAATTATACATTTCAGCGCTCTCCTTGTTTTCGTGAGGAGTGATGATAATGCTATTTTATTCTCGTTAAGAAAGTAATAATGATATTCTATTCTCGTTAAGAAAGAACACAGCCAATTAGAATCCTCTTCGTTGTGGAATGTTCATTACATGGTAGCTAATTGCCAAATTAGAGGCTCTGAAGTGGAGATGAAGAATCAATTTATTCTCACTAAGGAGATCTTAATGTCTCTGCGGTCTCACTTTAAAAGTAATCTTGCTTTGCTTTCAGTTACGTATCACCAATGGTTCAGTATAGCACCAGAACTCAACATTAGATTTGATTGGCTGCTCAAGGATTTCAGTCTGATTTAAGGTCTTCCTGAAATGCCACTGCCTACTATGTAATCTGTAGTTCCAGCTCAACCACAAAATTGGAAGTCAGATTCTCATGTTTTGCAGTATTTGATTACAGGCGATGATTTGTTTCGCTGCGTAAGCCATCGCATGTCTGCATTTGGTGATTGCTTGCAGCAGTGTTTACGGCTACCCTAAAAGTCCACCCACAACTTATCGGAGACAACAACAGTGATGCCATTTTTTAATGCCCTCAGTGATTACATCCAGTAGAGCTATGATAATGTTTGGTCACAATAGTCCGATCATCCTGTACTTTGCCCATGCACACTCAGCATCACGTTGTCTCTATGGACCTCCCTGGTAACGATGAGTGACTGTTAATCTGCCTGTCACTATCTCGTCGAGGCAGGCAGTCAATTAAGGCTACTATAGATGATTACCATAGTCTGACACAATAGAGTCCGGTCACATCTTCATTCAAAGGCTTAGCAGGGGATGACAGGATCGCTTCAGTGCCTCATTTAGGAGAGCCGTGGACGGTTATAATTGCCATGCCATTACACCGGGCTGCCCGTCAGCCTCTCAGCTCTGCAGATATGAATGCTTAGTTGAAGTCATTATTTTTTTATCACCTCACGACAAGCCAAGGCTCTTTCAGATTGGCATTTAGGCAGCACTTGGGAGTCATTAGTGTACCAACTAACACTTACTGGTCTAGCAGTTGGGATGATGTGGACCTAAGGACTAAAAACAAGGCTGAAATGGCACCCTGTTCCATATATAGTGCACTACTTTTGACCAGAGCCCTATGCAGGCAATAGGGTGCCATTTCTAACACACCACATCTTCTTCCTTCCACCACAGACATGACCATGTGAAATAATGAACAGTGTTAGCACTACAGAGAGCTGGCATGGGCTTGTCCTCTTGTGAAAGACTCTGGAACCCCCCCAAAGCCTGTTCAATTTGTAGAAACAGGAAGGGAGAGACAAAGGCAGGGTCTTTTTTTTTCTCCAGGGAGGGTGTCATCTGGGCACGGTATCAAACACTGCTGTGTGCTACAGTACAAACAGCGTGCATCCCAAACGGCACCCGTTTCCCTATTTAGTGCATTTATTTTGACCAGGGCCCATATGGCGCTGGTCAAAAGGAGTGCACTATATAGAGAACAGGGTACCGTTTGAGAAGCAGGCTCAGTCTTCACCACGCAAACAGAACAGCAGCGTTATGCACGGTCAGAAGTCACTAAGGCCATTATCTACTGTCGTTCAGAGAGGAAACGGTTCAGTCTTGTCCTACTGCATACTGAAATGGCCATGTGCACCCTGCTGGTGCTTATCGTGTTTTCCCTGGTTCCTTTGTAAAAACAGAGCAGGTTTTCCTGTGTTCAAAAATTAAGAGTAAGCATAATTGACTTTCAAATGTCTATCAAATTTCTGCCATCAAGGGGTAATACTCCTTTGTCTTTTTCCATCAGTGGAAGAGAGTCCTTAGGTGTTCTGTAAATTCCTAGGCATTCTATTAGAGTCCCAGAGCTCTGCTTTATTTGCGGCCGGTCGCTAGTGGAAAGGAATGCTTGGTTTGAGTTTGAAATGGGGCGGAAAATGAAGCGTAGCCGAGAGGCACAATAAGAACGAGGAGACGAGAGAGTCTGAGCGTCAGTTGGGATTAGAGGAAGAATCTCAAGTTGGAGACCAGAGAAGGGAGATAAGAGATGACAGGCCGGGGACAGTCATAGTACGACATGGTACTAGGCTATGGCAGGGAGCCGAGGATCTAGACACTATGGGAGAGCTTTAAACATGCAGTACACTGTAGTATGGAGGGACTGTAGGAGAGATAAAGCGAGGACAGGGTACTACAGGAGAGTAAAGGGGTAAGAGAGAGCTAGTTGAATGGATGAGCAATGTATGAGCATGTGTTAGTGAATGGGAAAGGGTACAATGTCAGCCTGTAGCAGTTTCAGGATGTTCCTTCCATACAAGTAGCAGTGGGGCCTGGCGCGAGCTCGGCAGGGTCTCCGCATTTTCCCCACCATAAAGTGGGCACCTCAGCTGCATTTAAACGTGTGCCTCCTTCCTTCACGTTATTCAGAGTTTCCGACAACTACCAGCACTCTCCACCCCATTCCACCCCTCACACAATACCTCACACACACACATACACACGCTCACACACACACACACACACACACACACACACACACACACACACACACACACACACACACACACACACACACACACACACACACACTTGCTCATGTTTTCACAGCAACTGAAGATAAATGTGTTTCCCACTCTCATTCCGACCAAAACGTTGCCCCAGGACAACTCCGATCTTCACGCCTTGAAAACCTTCAACAACGCATTACATGGTTGAGGTTTTCTCTAGAAGGTTGTAGGAGTGTATTGGACATGCTGTTATACTTGTGTCAAGGCATAAGTAAGTAAGAAATAATAACCATAAGCATACCGAGTTTATATACTGAACACAAATATAAACGCAACATGTAAAGTGTTGGTCCCATGTTTCATGAGCTGAAAAAGATCCCAGAGATTGCCAAGACAATCCATCCACCTGACAGGTGTGGTATATCAAGAAGCTGATTAAACAGCATGATAATTACAAAGGTACACTGTGTGCTGGGGACAATAAAAGGCCACTCTAAAATGTGCAGTTTTGTCACACAACACAATGCCACAGATGTCTCAAATTTTGAGGGAGTGTACAATTGGCATGCTGACTGCAGGAATGTCCACCAGAGCTGTTTCCAGAGAATTTAATGTTAATTTCTCTACCGTAAGCCGCCCCCAGCGTCTTTTTAGAAATTTTGCCAGTACGTCCAACCGGCCTCACAACCACAGACCAATTGTAACAACGCCAGCCCAGGACCTCCACATCCGGCCTCTTCACCTGCGGGATCATCTGAGACCAGCCCCTCGGACAGCTGATGAAACTGAGGAGTATTTCTGTCTGTAATAAAGCCCTTTTTGTGGGGAAAAACCTGTTCTCATTGGCTAGGCCTGGCTCCCAAGTGGGTGGGTCTATGCCCTACCATGCCCACCCATGGCTGCACCCATTCTCAGTCATGTGAAATCTATAGATTAGGGCCCAATTTTTTTTTTTTAATTGACTGATTGCCTCATATGAAATGTAACTCAGTAAAATCATTGAAATTGTTGCATGTTGCGTTTTATATTTGTGTTCAGCATAGTTAAACCTGGATATCAAATGGATATTGTTACTCTAATATGGTAACTTTCAAATTACCCTTAGAGCCACCAGCCTTACTGTACATTGTGATGCAACATTCCCCACTGCCTTCCTCCATGGCTACCAACCACGGTGTTTCATTGCAGCATGAAATTGGAAATGTGAATATTCCCCATGGCAGCCTATCCTGGGTTACTCATGCAGGAAGAGTGTCTCTCAGGGGACAAGGACAGCAGTACAGATTTACAAGCCACTACAGGAAGCACATAGTTAATAACAAACACACTGTGGAAGAGTGGTGTTCTTTGATTTTCAAACATCCTATTTATTTCCCTTAAACTGATGTTCCCCAAATTAAATGTGGGTCCAGCAACCGGCTGTCAAGTTCTTTAGCTGTTCTTTCCTCAAGAGAGTCAGGAACACCGACAAAGCCACAGATGTCAGATGCATACAAAGATTCCTCCCAATAAACCTCAAGCTGCTAAAGTTTGTGGTAACACTTTTTGCTGTTATATTGAGGGAGATTGAGGGCAGAAGAAGTATTCAAGTATTTCTTTTGAATACCGTGGTGACACGTTTTTAATTTATTAAGCTGCTTCAGAAATCTCCTGTGGTGGCATGGAAGGTGTAACAAGCCCTCACCTCCATCTCTGTTTCTCTCACTTTCAAAGTGCCTGGAACCCTGCAAGGCCTCCTGGGACCTGAAGAGCCAGTGTCGGGAGCTTTGTGAGGTACGATGACTTTTGACAGCCTCCCACTTCGTTAAGTTAGGGGGGAGGAACACGCTGAGGAGAGGCTTCATGTTGAGAGGCTAAATTAGTAGAGTTCAGTTCAGATTCTCCTCCATAGACATTTTCTTGGCAAAAGTAATCTGACACAGGCATATTTTACCTCAGTGCTTCTTCAATTTCCTTAATCAGTAAGTAATCAGAAACGGATCTTTTTCCTACAGTTTCTGTACAGTTTTTCTGCATGTTATTTTAGTAGTAAAGCATCTATGCTTTCTAACACTCTCTCTCTCTCTGTCCCCCAATCCTCCACCCCAGCGATCAATTCCCAAGAAGCACTGGGAGTGTGTGACGAGTTGTGAGTTCCTGCGCTCGGTGGTGGCAGTGAAGCAAGGTGACTGCCCTGCTCCTGAGAAGGCCAGCGGATTTGCGGCGGCATGTGTGGAGGGTTGCGAGGAGGACAGAGAGTGCTCTGCCCAGAAGAAGTGCTGTTCCAACGGCTGTGGGCACACCTGCCAACCTCCCAAGAACCTTAACAAAGGTACAGCAACCTCCGGTACACACAGTATGTTTAGTAAAATAGACGGGAAACTTCAGTACACACATTTTTTGTTGGTTGGTTACAACCAATATATTATCTGCAACCAATTTGTCGGCCAATTCAAAGATGAGATAAAAAAATGAACTTTCTCTTAGATAATTCACTGATATCAGTGGAAGGTTCGATTCCCTGAGCTAACTATGTAAAAAAAAACAAATTGCTCTGGATAAGAACATCTGCTCAATGACTAAAATCGAATGATCACATAACCTTGAAACGACCCACTTCACCCTTCCAGGAGCCCCTCTGAAGCCCAGGAAGGAGCTGAGTTTTGAGGAGCTGAGGTCTGGCCAGATGGAGGTGAGCTGGTCCTCCCGATTCAACGTGTCGGCCGAGCCGGTCATCTACGTGGTCCAGAGGAGGTGGAACTACGGGATACAACCCAGTGAGGATGCTGCTACGCAGTGGGAGGTGGTAGCACAGGTTAGTCAGCCTTTTTTTGGGGATGCTCACTTATTAATACTGGATTTAGTTGATTATAAGGGGACAAATTAATGTAATCTACTTAGAGTTCACTGTGTGGCAATGTATTGATTGTTTGTGAAGTTAAACAACTCTCTGTCTCTCTCTCTCTCTGTCTCTCTCTCTCTCTAGACCACAGAGGAGAAAGCGCGGCTGGCTGACATCCGGGCAGGCCGGTGGTACCAGTTCAGAGTGGCAGCAGTGAACGTCCACGGGACCAGAGGGTTCACCACTCCCAGTCGCCACATCCACACCAAGAAAGGTGTGCGCGTGTGTTTGTTTGTGTGTCTGCTTGCGTGTGTGTCTGTGTGTGTGTGTGAGGCTGGCTTAAACAACCTGGGGTGATATTGCACTGGCTGTAATGAAGATGAATACAGACTAATTACATTGGCTTTTGGCCATTTCTGAAGTGCTTTATTGTGCTTAAGCCCCCTAGAGCTGTAATACCTTCCAGTCAATGTATGAATAGCTTTAATATACAGTTACTAAAGCTTCATGTATTTGGCAGCTGTAATGTGCGGTGTGGGTTAGCTGTGCTGCATTTGTCAGTGAGAATGCCTCCATGATTGATTGACCTTTTTACTGCAGTGGGTTAAATCAGGGTCACACAGGCTGATTTTCGGTACAAATCTACTTTGAAACTGAAGTATACACCTCACACACATGGTTATGGGCTTTAAAAAAAGAAGACAAATGTACCATGTCCATGTCAGATATAGAGTTTAAATGTATTACATTTTGAGTTTGCATCCCAATGTTACACTTTATATACATCACAGAAGACTGAAATATAACAAAACGGTTTAACATAGAAACACCAGAAACACTACTGATGTTTACTTCAGACCAATGACACCTGATTGATTAATGATGTCGTCCCCAGACCCCTCCGGCCCCCCTGCCCCATCTGAGCTGAGGGTGTCCAACGTGACCTTTGGCCCTGGCGGCAGGGCAGTGTCGGTCCGGCTGCGCTGGTCCATCCCCTCAGACCTGGATGTCCCTGTACACCACTACAAGGTTTCCTGGAGCTGGGCCACAGGCAGCACTGGGGCCACAGCACCACCTAAGACAAAGAGGAGGAAGATGGTCAATGGGGTAAGTCGTAGAGTTGACATGTTGGGCCCATGTGGTAGGTCAGTCATACCAATAGAAATGGAATGATGTGGTCTGAGGGGCTTTGGCGGTCGAGTTCTAGAAACTAAAAGGGTTCTTCGGCTGTCCCCATAGGAGAGAACCCTTTTGGAACCCTTTTTCTACCCTGACATGTAGGCACTCATTAACATGGGACATTCCCTGGGACAATGTAGAGTGGAAGCCTGTTCTTTCTTTCCTCAAGCCACAACAAATGGCTTGTTGTAAGGATAAACAATGGCAGTGTGTGTGGCTTTGATGGCATAAACCTTCCAATCGCATGGTGCTTAGTGCTTACACACCAAATCAAGCAATTGTATAGTTGTTGCCTCTGGCAAATGAATCGCAAATTGATGCTATTAAATCTGCATTAGCTTGTGTCTGTTTTGGAAAATGAAAATTTCCCGGCAAGTTATTGCTGTGGTTATTGGACCTACTTTGTACCTTTTGTTGTGTGGATGCAGAGGACACAGCACGGTCTTCCTGACCCCATAACCCCTCTGTCCTGTGTGTGTATCCAGGGGCAGAGCTATGTGGAGCTGGAGAGTCTGCGAGCTAAAAGGAGTTACAGTGTGGAGCTACAGGCCGTATCCTACTGGGGACAGACCCCACTGAAGAGTCCCAAAGCCACCCTGCACTTCAACACACAACACAGTACGTCAACAACAGTCAAAGCTTATCAGCTGTCATTTGTTAAGGAAAATGTTTGATAATTAGGCTCCTCAAATTCTGGGAACATTCTCAAAGTTCCCTGGTTTTTCTAGGAAATCCCAGTTGGAGGATTTACAGAATTTTGCAACTCTATTAAATATTTACCCAGTATATTGAGGTTGGAAGAGTGATACACTACATGACCAGTCACGAGTCATGACTGCAGTCAAATACCGTTTATCACGGTAATTAGGCTTCTCCAAGCTCTGATGCTGCTGATGGTCATTATTAGCCTACCAAACTTGCAAACTGCCTGGTACTCAGCATCAATGCAATTGTAATCAAAGATCTAATCAAACACTTCATGAGAGCCAATGAGCTCATATTGCGCAACATTTCTATAGGCTATGCAATTGCGTGAGAAAACAGAGTGATGGCCTCTATTAAAAAGAGGAGGACCCCATCAGCTTTCATAGGCTAGGCCTATTATATTTATTTCTCAACTTTCCTAATATTAAGCACATTGTTTATCTTTACAACAGCGGTATAGCCTTCCTGGCTGGCGTGAAAATTAACCACGGGAAAAGCTTCCTCCATTTGCTGTTTAAGTGCATAGATGGCATGTATTTGTTCCACTGCCCATGTTTTGAGACAGGTGCCTGATAATGGACCATTTTAAATCAAAACAAATTTCACACATATATTATTTCGGATATGTAAAGACAAGATTAAATTAAGAATAGTCTGATGGGTGACAATATTAGCCTATCACTTGTGAATTCTATATTACTTGTGAATGATGCCCAGCATAAGAAACAATGCCTTTTTTTGCGACTTTTTCTAATCATAGTCGCACACATAGCCCATAGGCCTGTTTTGATAAGGTTTGTATTACAACTAAAGTGGCCAAATAACTTGGTGGAGTGGTGAACTTTACACTACTCCAGCCGAGGCTTGGCATTGTGCATGTTGATCTTAGGCTTGTGTGCGGCTGCTCGGCCATGGAAACCCATTTCATGGAGCTCCAGACTAGCAGTTCTTGTGCTGACGTTGCTTCCAGAAGCAGTTTGAAACTTGGTAGTCAGTATTGCAACCGAGGACAGGCGATTTTTACGGGCTTCAGCACTCGGTGGTTCCATTCTGTGAGCTTGTGTGGCCTACCTCTTCGCGGCTGAGCCGTTGTTGCTCCTAGACATTTCCACTTCACAATAACTGCAATTAGAGTTGGGCGGAAATTTGACGAACTGACTTATTGAAAAGGTGGCATCTTATGATGGTGCCACGTTGAAAGTCACTGAGCTCTTCAGTAAGGCCATTCTACTGCCAATGTTTGTCTATGGAGATTGCATGGCTGTGTGCTCGATTTCATACGTCTGTCAGCAACGGGTGGGGCTGACATAGCCAAATCCACTAATTTGAAGGAGTGTCCACATACTTTTGAATATACTGTATTGTGTATGTACATTGGATGGTGGCCTCATTGATCGTGTCCCAGCTGAAAAATTTTCTGGGTATCTGGATTGACGGAAAAGGCTAATTGAGGACCTTTTTACTGAAGAGTGTGTTTGTTTCCTATGAATGTGTTTTGCATTTTGTGTATTGATGTGTATATTGATGTGAATATTGATGTGTATATTGGTGTGTATACAGGGCTGATCTGTGAAAGAGACCTTCGTCTCAGCATGACACCCTGTCAAAATTAGGGTAAAAAGGGAAAGCTATAGTGTTTTGGCATGTAGTGTATGTTTGCATCTGATCTAACATCGCTTTGTTCCCATTTTCATTGTTCCACAATCAGGGGAGGAGCAGAGGTCTGGCGCCCGCCCGGTCCCCATCTCCGAGGGCCTTATCCCTGATGTGTTGGATGTGGGCACCCCCTTCTACCAGGATGGCCAGCTGCAGGTCCGGGTCTACTGGCAGAGGAGCACAGGTATGCAGGGAGAAACCAAGACACAGCCACACACGCATGAATGAACGCACTCATAGGCGCACACACGCAAGCACACACACACACACACACACACACACACACACACACACACACACACACACACATTTGATTTGGCCTTTGATAAGAACAGCAGTGCTGCTGAGGAAATAATCCTCTAACCACCACCTCCCTATCGTGATGTAAACAGAGAGATTATCGTAAATGTACAGGCTGCTTGTGGGTAATTAAACAAACAAAAGGCTGAAACAAAAGGCTGCTTTCTTACAAGCTGATAAGATGCACAGAAGTACATCCTGAATCCTGTTCATGCAGGAATATGAGCACAGTAAGCTAGCATCGCTGATTCACTGGGCTACCCAGAGCACACACACTGGGCTACCCAGAGCACACACACACTGGGCTACCCAGAGCACACACACTGGGCTGCCCAGAGCACACACACTGGGCTACCCAGAGCACACACACTGGGTTACCCAGAGCACACACACTGGGCTACCCAGAGCACACACACTGGGCTACCCAGAGCACACACACTGGGCTACCCAGAGCACACACACTGGGCTACACAAAGAGCCAACTGAGGAACAGCTTTTCTTACATTTTGCATCAAATAATCTGTTCTGTCTGAACAAGTTGAGCTTTATTGTCCTTTTTTGAAAGGACAATGTGTGCTTCGTCACCAGTGTTATGCGACAAATCGGCAGTTGATGATGAATGATTATTGATTTATACTACTTTCAATTTCTCTCAGATCCCACTGTAGTTCGGTATCGTGTCCAGTGGGTACCAGAGTACTGTGGACACAACCAGACCAAAGGAGTGGACAATATCATCACACAGGTAACCAGTTTCATTCAGCCATACAACCGATTTATGGTGAAACAAGTTATGGTGAAACTTCAAGTAAGGCAAAGGGTATCTATCTCTATTGGAGTTACAGTATAGGCTGCTCTCATCATATCTGTGTCCGCTGTCTTATAGGAGGGCTTTGCCAGCCTCCCCGGCCTGCTCTTCTCCTGTAAGTACAGAGTGAACCTCCAGCCACTGGGTACTAAGGGACGTGCCCAAGCAGAAACCACCTTCTTCTTTACCCCCTCCTGCGCCAGCATCAGGGCCAAGAGCCCCAAACACATAGCCTGTCCCGGCCAGGAAGGTGAGACACCACTGACCACCCAAAGACCACTTTGGACACTTTGTCATTGACCTAGTGACCCTTCAGTTCACATGTCCATTGGTGTACCTCTCTATGTTTGAGAGGAACTACATTGAAGTCGGACTGAATCACTGATCTACATATCACCTTGCATCCTAAATGAATCGTCATTATGTGATCAAGATTTGCAATTCTGCGCATTGCTTTGCTCAAACTGGTCCCCTCAAACACTCTTTATGTTTGTCCCATAGGAACTCCTCCTCTGAAGGTGCTGTCCAAGGCAGAGAACCTGACCGCCTCCTTCATTGCCCACAAGGGTAACGTCACAGCTGTGTTTACATGGGAGGTGTCTGCGCCACTCCCACCCCGACAGCTCCACGGGTTCCAGGTCACATGGGCGGAAGTGACCTCAGCCAGTCGCCATAACAACCTTCCCAACAGCCTAATCTCACAGTCCCAGATACTACCACCAGTAAGTCCATCATTATAAAACCAAATAGTGCTGTCCCACCAGGCACAGACGTCATTTCAGCTTCTTTTCCACGTTGGTTCAACATAATTTCATTGAAATGACATGGAAACAACGTCGATTCAACCAGTGTCTCCCCAGTGGGGTACCACCATAACTGGAAACCCATATCAACTCAATGAATTAGCCCACCTTTATGCAACAAATCTGCCCATTTGTCTCAGGAAATCAAAATTCCCATAAATAACCAAAAAATGTCCAAGTAATCCATTTTCACAAATTCCCATGATTTGTTGCAGTTTAAATAAGTAGTTTCACGGCAAGGGGGGGGGGGGGGGGTAGTAGAGTAAGGTGACCAAAACATCCATATAGGAAAAAGCCAACCAGCCCCTTTTAACAGTTAATGAGCCCCTGTATTGTTGTCTTCCCTCTTCTGTCAGGAGCGTAATGTCCTGGTAGTGTCAGGTCTGCAGCTAGCCACCCTCTACAGGCTGGAGATCCAGGTGATTGGAGCCGGAGGAGAGGGTCCTGCCACCACCAAGACTTTTTGCACTCCCGACATCTCACCAGTCCTGCAGCACAGTAAGATCATGGATTGGATTATCTTGCTCTTTTCCAGACGCTAAAAGAGATTTATGATGTTGCAGTCTGACTAGGGTTGCAAAAGGAGAGTATATTACTGGAAACTTTCAAAGTCTACCAGTAAACTACTATAATTTTGTAACTTTCAAGAAATGTATGGAATTTTACCATATGACATCTAGTGTCCTTTTGGGGTACTGCTGACTATCTCTGGCCCTCTGCGTGGCCTCATGTAAAATATATTACAACAAATCCAATAAGATGATTTTAAAATAAATAAATGAATGACAAAGCTATACAACTTTATTCTAAATATAACTTTGTAAATGTATGTGTTTAATGTAAGGATTTCAGCATGAACTATCCTTTCTATTTTTTACTCACTTACTTATTTGACTATATCAATATGTTTTTGCTGTAAATGTTTTGGGTACAAACTGGTTGTAGTTGTGAAAAAAATACAATAGTTGGAGGAGTTGCAGAGTTCACTGAAAATAACGCCATTGTTGATTAGATGCTTTTTTTCATTAATTAGGCTATTTTCTCTTGAACCATGTGGTCTATCCACTAGAAACTCATGGACAATATGAACACAAATATAATAAATGTATACTTTATATATGAATAAATATACGTTTTGGTTATTCAAGTATAAATCACTATAGTTTCCATAGATTATCTGTTAATTGCCATTATTACTGAAGAATCTAGTAACTTTCGTAAATTACCGGTAGTTTTGCAACCCTAACTCTGACCATATTGTTGACTTGTTTGTCCTATCTCAGGACCTAGACTCAGGAACCATCACCAGCACCAGCCCAACATAGAGGCACTGAGAGATCAGCTGACCAGAGCTGACCAGACTGCACAGAACTAACCTCCCTGACCCAGGACACTAGAGAACAGCCACCAACAGAAGGGAGAAGGGTTCTCTTTCAGACTCTACTCAGTCATGCCTCTACTGTTGTATGTACACCCTACCAATCAAATAAATTGCTAACAAGTAGCCCACCAATAAACAGTTCACCCAACCCTTCAATGAGGAAATGCTTCTGAATGTTGCATGTGGATATGAGTCGTTATACAGTAGATTAAGATTCCTTAGAGACCTTGGCTTTGCATGTAAAATCCTAGTGTTTCTGGCATGAAATGGTTTGTATTACAACCTCCCTCTCTCCGACAAATAGACAGTGACTTGTCGCTGTTAATTAATACATTTTGTTATTTGACATTTTAATATGCTGAAGATGTCATTTTGTGCCCCAACTCATGTACTGTAAATGGTGTACATACAGTTAAGTCTATAATTTATTTATGTCTACAATGGTTTATTTGTATGTATTACTGTACACAGTTGTCTTTGTGTTACTTTTGACGGTGTATGTTCTTTCTAGTTCACCCTTTTGTAAACTGACATACCCTGTACAGAGATGTTCTAAGTCAAAGTAAATTCCATGTCAAAAAGCATTGTGTCTGTGCATATTTTATACTGTATGGTTCAAAAGTCCATCGTTATAAACCAGAGAAAATGGACGACCATTGTGTTTCTATTGACATTATATATTTGTTGGTGTGCAAACAAAAGGTTAGCTGGGGACGTGTGGAAACACAAACACACACACCACCCGGCAACGCAGTCTGTCAGCGTTCTATACTCATGGTGCATGGCTTCACACTTGTTCCCATTCAACCCAACCAACTGGGTCTCTGTTTCTGCCCGTCTAACTACACTATGTGTGCACATGCACCTGAATGTGACTGCTATGGTTTCTCTCTCTCTATTTTACATCTTCGGGGTCCTTTACCTGTTTATTTTTTATCTTATGAGGGAGTTGTTGGTTCAAGCGTCGAAGCCATGATTACTGATATGTTAATGCTGATTTAATTTGCTGTCTGTAACCCCGTTTCCATCCACAGATTTAATGTGAGTAAAGTCTAACTATATAAAAAAAATAGAATGACAGCTGTGATGGATGCAGGAATTTACCGACACACCCCTTGACTTTCAATTGGCACCCTTGACTTGTATGTATTCTCTCCTGATTGGTCTCTGTGGTGCTTAGTCAATGGGAACTCCGTTGCCGGCCCCATCATAATGTTTTTTACACAATCTGGCAGTCTGACTAAAGTGCCAGAGGTATGAGGAGAGACATCCTCCTTTGTATTTATGGGAACAAATATATCCTAACACTTTGGATCCTATTCTTGGACAGTTAGAAGACACAATGCGTCAATGCAACAAAAAAAAGGAAAAATGACTAATTACTGTCCATGAGTAACCTCAACCCTGCGGGTCTGTGGGTGTTTGGGCCAATAAAGTGCCAACTCAATTCTACCACTGACTAGTCTCTCATGCCCCTATGATTGGGGGCACAGGACAACAGTTTCTAATCTAAACCAGCCATTTTTTACTGGAGTACACTGACCCCTAATTGGGGCTCTTTTCTTGACACACTTTAATACACTTTGGTGCTTACAAACACTCTACATTTATTCATTCTGTGATAGGGTTGGATCCTATATGCTACTTGTATTATTCTCCTGTAAATGGTTCAGTGCCTATACTTTAGGCTGTGTAGAATGGGGCATAAAGGAAATTACCTCTACTAGATTATAGTGATAAGGAAATCAGCATACAGTTTTGGCATGTGTATTCGTTTGCCTATAACTAATCAGAATTCCATTATGTTTACATAAAAAAAGAGAATACTTCAAAATGAGAAGATCCTGCCATGGAAAAGACGACGGGGTGGACATAAAGTGTAAAGGAGGGGAAATAACTCCCGCCATGCAGCAGGACACCTTCAGCTGTGGGGTCTTTGTAATTAATATAGAACCTTCACAAAAACACATGGAGCAACTGCGAAAAGAAATGGCTGAGGATATACTAAAAATGTCTGGTATGTAATGTAAGGACATTTCATTCAAAGTAAATGTCAATTCTTTCTTTTTATTTAGTTGTGTGGAACAGCCATATGTTCAGTTCATGCCTATGACTTCAGAGTTCAACAAGGCCAACAACTGCTTCATGTGTGCCACTGATAAAGAACCTGGATGTTGCCGAAAGACTGACTGGTTTAGTAACTTTATTTAACATGTTTATAATCAGTGACGGCATGTAAGACAATTTATGATATAACACGGCTAATTCACCATACCGCATTAATATTTGATATTATTTATAACGTGTTATGCTTTGTTTTGTTTTAGATTGAATGTTTTGCATGCCAATGGTGGTTCCATGTGCTGTGCCTAGGAATGAAGACAAACGAGCTCAACAAAGTGAAGAACACAAACGGGAAGGGCAGTCTTTGTTGTTGTAAATGTATGCTATACCCCATCCACACTGAACAGGGTCTAAAATGTACATCAACCAGGGATAAAGAGGAAGTTAACACTGAAATGTTTTGTACTTATTTGAAGTAAAGTGTCTGTTGACATGTTGGAAAAGATTAAAGGTCTACAATTTCTGTTTAATTTGTCAATATTCCATTTTTATTCATTGTTTTACTGGCCACCATTACTGTGGTTACATGTTCAGTATATGTATTGACCAACAAACCCACTGCAGCCTACCTCACAAGCTCACTCTCCATCCCTGCTTTGCCCTTTTCCTTTATGGTTGATATTAACGATGAAAGGAGATATTATCTGTCTCTTTCCTATTGTGTACCGCTGTTAAATACTGCGTCAAAATTAAAAAACTGGGAAAATAAGTACTTTGAACTACCAATTATTATAGATAAATATTTAAGAAAAGGGTAAACACAATACTGGACTGAACCCCCTAATTGTCAAACTAATATTAATGTACAACAATATAGAAGATACATGACTAGAGGTTACGCAGTATGGGTGTATATTCACTGCATGCTACTTAGGTGTGTAATGGACATGACTAGGAGCTATTAAAATGTAAAACTATGAAAAAATGTATGTTACACTGAGTGATTTTACAGTGCACAAACAAGAGTGTGCAATATATAAGGTTAGTCCGTGGACATTCTGAAGTTTATTTGACCAAGGAGCAATTGAAATTGTTAAGTTAGAAAAATTAATGTAAAATCTTGTGAGATGAGAATGGACAAACTAAAAGGTGCGCAATATGTAGGCCCACTGACGGTACATTCTGAACCTTGTTTGAGTCCAGCTATTGAAATTAGAATGTTTGAAAAATTAATGTAAAAATGTGTGAGATGAAAATGGACAAACTAAAGGGTGCGCAGTATAGAAGGGCAGTGAGTGGACATTCTGAACATTGTTTGAGTTAAGTAGGTCACATGACCAAGGAGCTATTGAAATTCGAATACAAAAAAGTTTGTACTTTGTTTACGCTCCCTAACTAATTGAACTAGGAATACAAAATGCTGTTCACATTTCCACACGTTTATTAGCTTAGGAAAGCGAATTAATGTCCAAATCGTGAAAATAAGACCTGTGCAATGTTGTGCGCAATTTTTTCCAACATCGTGAAACTTATTTGGAGTCTGTGGCTCAAGTAGTTTGAAAGCGCGATTGTTGATTAAAAAAAAAAAATAATAATAAAAATAATTTTAAAAAATTATAATAACACGTTTGAATGCGCGAATATCCGTCGAATATCCCATTTGAAACTGTGTTTACCTCGGTATAAATAATAATGAACTTCACGTGAAAGTGCATTGTATGAGCTTGATGCTCCTTTCCAATACATGTCGAGGGTCTTATTCTGGTGACATGATGATCGACGCTTGATAAACGTTTTGTCAAATAAAAACATTCTCGCTCTTATCCATAGTCTCTTCGTGTAGACCAGCCTACCTGCAGCGCCTATCCGCACTGTATCTGCGAGCTGTTGGCTACATCGCACGTGCCAAGATCAGAGTAGGCACATTTGCTATTTAACGCAACAACGTTAGTGACAAAACTATCGGTAGAGTTGAAATGCGATGGAAACACATTGAACACTAGATTTCTATTTGGTACATGAAAATTAAAGCTAGAGTACATTTTGTGTGCACTATGTCATCACTCACTGTTTTTTCTATCTGCAACAAGTCAGTTTGATGGAAACAACTGGTGGGAAAATGCTATATTTTCTTCATGCAGATATGAGAATATTCCCATGAAAATCTGTCTCCAATTGGATGGAAACCTAGTTCATGCAGGCAGTGGCGGCTCCTCAGAGGAGGAAGGGGAGGACCATCCTCAGTGAATTTCATAAATATAAAAATGAAAAAAATATGAAAAAATGTATAATTTTTAGATAAAACTATACTAAATATATTCAAGTCGCAAAATAATTGATTAAAACATACTGTTTTGCAATGAAGGTCTACAGTAGCCTAAACAGCACACTGTAGGGTAGCACCATTGTGTAGCCAGAGGAAAGTTAGCTTCCGTCCTCCTCTTGATATATTGACTTCAATACAAAACCCAGGAGGCTCATGGTCCTCGCCCCTTTCCATAGACACAGTAATTATGACAACTTCCGGAGGATGTCCTCCAACCCATCAGAGCTCTTGGAGCATGAACTGACATGTTGTTCACCCAATCAAAGGATCCGATAATTAATCTAGTAGTGAAAGCATAAGCTACAGCTAGCTAGCACTGCAGTGCATAAAATCCTCCTCCATCATCGTAAGCGGCACTTACCGCTACTGATGGCAGATAATGGTGTAAAACACTTGTATGAACAGTAATCGGCTGAATGCTCTAGTATACACTGTACTGGGAGTCCTGAAAGGCCTTGCTGCAAACATAACCACATCTATCCAGCTCCATCCTGGTATAGTATTCCTAACTGTTTCAAGAGTATGTTCTCTTATGTTTATGACCTTCCCTGGGGGGTGGGGGGGTAGACAAATAGAGGTAGAGACGGAGGATGGAGGAAAAAGGGAGAACATATGGGATTTCTATCAAAACAGTTTAGAAGGCATGGTTAAAATATACAAATATATTTCACATATTTATTTGAATGTTTTAGCACCTAGCAACAAATGTCAATATCCTAGCAACAAACTAACTTCAAAATGTACAGTACCAGTCAAACGTTTAGACACACCTACTCATTCAAGTTTATTATTTTTATTTTTTTACTATTTTCTACATTGTAGAATAATAGTGAAAACATCAAAAGTATGAAATAATACATATGTTATCATGTAGTAACCCAAAAAGTTGGAGGTGTGTTTTGGGTCATTGTCCTGTTGAAAAACAAATGATAGTCCCACTAAGCGTAAACCAGATGGGATGGCGTATCGCTGCAGAATGCTGTGTTAGCCATGCTGGTTAAGTGTGCCTTGAATCAAAAATAAATAACAGACAGTGTCACCACCAAAGCAACCCCACACCATCACACCTCCTCCTCCATGCTTCATGGTGGGAACCACACATGCAGAGATCATCCGTTCACCTACTCTGCATCTCACAAAGACATGGCAGTTGGAACCAAAATTCTCCAATTTGGACTCATCAGACCAAAGGACAGATTTCCACCAGTCTAATGTCTGTTGCTCGTGTTTCTTGGCCCAAGCAAGTATCTTCTTCTTATTGGTGTCCTTTAGTAGTGGTTTCTTTGTAGCAATTCGACCATGAAGGCCTCATGCAGTCTCCTCTGAACAGTTGATGTTGAGATGTGTCTGTTACTTGAACTCTGCGAAGCATTTATTTGGACTGCAATCCGAGGTGCATTTAACTCTAATGAATGTTTCCTTTGCAGCAGAGTTAAAAACATTTTTTTTTACTAGGCAAGTCAGTTAAGAACAAATTCTTATTAACAATGACGGCCTACCCTGGCCAAACCCTAATCCGGACGACGCTGGGCCAATTGTGCACCGCCCTATAGGACTCCCAATCACGGCCAGTTGTGATGCAGTCTGGAATCCAACCAAGGTCTGTAGTGACGCCTCCAGCACTGAGATGCAGTGCATTAGACCGCTGCCCGACTCAGGAGCCCAAGAGGTAACTCTGGGTTGTGCTTTCCTGTAGCGGTCCTCATGAGAGCCAGTTTCATCATAACACTTGATAGTTTTTGCGACTGCACATTTTCTGGAGTGACTGACCTTCATGTCTTAAAGTAATGATGGGCTGTAGTTTCTTTTTGCTGATTTGAGCTGTTCTTGCCGTAATATGGACTTGGTCTTTTAGAAAATAGGGCTATCTTCTGTATACCACCCCTACCTTGTCACAACACAACTGATTGGCTCAAATATATTAAGAAGGAAAGAAATTCCACAAATGAACTTTTAACAAGGCACACCTGTTCATTGAAATGCATTCCAGGTGACTAGCTCATGAAGCTGGTTGAGAGAATGCCATGAGTGTGCAAAGCTGTCATCAAGGCAAAGGGTGGCTACTTCGAATAATCTCAAATATCAAATGTATTTTGATTTGTTTAACACTTTCTTGGTTACTACATGATTCCAGCGACGGTCCCCGCTCCGGAGCCTCCAGCGACGACCTCCTGTCCGGAGCCTCCAGCGACGGTCCCCAGTCCGGAGCCTCCAACGACGGTCCCCAGTCCGGGGCCTGCAACGAGGGCCCCCAGTCCAGGGACAGCAACGAGGGTCCCCAGTCCGGGGCCTGCAGTGAGGGTCCCCAGTCCAGAGGCGCCACCAAAGTGGGGGGAGCCAGAGGTGGAGCAGGGTCTGCGTCCCGCACCGGAGCCGCCACCAAATAGATGCCCACCCGGACCCTCCCCTATAGATTCAGGTTTTGCGGCCGGAGTCCGCACCTTTGGGGGGTGCGCCTTTGGGGGTCACGCCCTGGCCATAGAGAGGCTTTTATTCTCTATTTTGGTTAGGACAGGGTGTGACTAGGGGGGGCATTTCTTTAATTCTATGTTTTCTGTTTCTATGTTTTGGCTGGGTATGGTTCTCAATCAGGGACAGCTGTCTGTCGTTTTCTCTGATTGGGAATCATACTTAGGCAGCCAGTTTTTCCACCTTAGTTGTGGGTAGTTGTCTGTGTTAGTGGCCTGTATAGCCCTAGTCAGATTCACGTTCGTTTTTGGTGTTTCTTGTTTTGTTGGCAACATTCTTAATAAAGGATAATGTACGCTCACCACGCTGCACATTGGTCCGGTCATTTTCAAGATGACGTTCGTGACACTTGAATTTATTTTAATGTGTCGATATGGCTATATTGTAAATGTTTTGCCGCCAAACTGGTGGCTGTAGTGAAAAAGTAATTAGTTGGAAGAGTAACAGAGTTAATTGAATATAATTCCATTCTTGATTAGATCCTTTTTTCATTAATTAGGCTATTTTCTCTTTAACTATATGATCTATCTACTAGAAACTCATGGACAATATGGACACAGATCAAATTTAAAAAACTGTATATATGAATCATTTTTTAAAGTATAAATTACCAAAGTTACCATACATTGCCATAGATTACCTGTTAATTACCATTATTACCTAAGATGCTGTAATTTATTACCAGTAAGTTTGCAATCCTAACCCTGACCTTATTGTTGACTTGTTTGGCCTATCTCAATGTGACCATTCAGGACCAAGATTCAGGAATCATCACCAGCACAACATAGAGGCACTGAGAGATCAGCTGACCAGAGCTGACCAGACTGCACAGAACTAACCTCCCAGACTCAGGACACTAGAGAACAGCCACCAACAGAAGGGAGAAGGGTTCTCTTTCAGACTCTACTCAGTCATGCCTCTACTGTTGTATGTACACCCTACCAATCAAATAAATTGCTAACAATTAGCCTACCAATAAACAGTTCACCCAACCCTTCAATGAGGAAATGCTTCTGAATGTTGCATGTGGATATGAGTTGTTATACAGTAGATTAAGATTCCTTACTGACCTTGGCTTTGCATGTAAAATCCTAGTGTTTCTGGCATGAAATGGTTTGTATTACAACCTCCCTCTCTCCGACAAATAGACAATGACTTGTCACTGTTAATTAATAAAAAATGTTAATATAAAAGTTACATCATTTTACGTTTTAATATGCTGAAGATGTTATATTGTGTCCCAACTCTCATGTACTGTAAATGGTGTACATACATTTAGTCAATCATTTATTTATGTCACAGTGGTTTATTTGCATGTATTACTGTGTTTATGCTTTCCAATTCACCCTTTTGTGAACTGACATACTCTGTATAGAGATGTTTTAATCAAAGTAAATTCCATGTCAAAAGTGTTGTCTCTGCATAATTTTATACTGTATGGTTCAAAAGTCCATAGTTATAAACCAGAGAAAATAGACGACCATTGTGTTTCTATTGACATGATATCTTGTTTGGTGTGCAAACAAAAGGTTAGCTGTTGAAACACAGGTCTCCTGGGGACATGTGGAAACACAAACACACCACCCGGCAACGCAGTCTGTCAGCGTTCTATACCCATGGTGCATGGCTTCACACTTGTTCCCATTCAACCCAACCAACTGCGTCTCTGTGTTTCTGCCTGTCTAACTACACTATGTGTGCACATGCACCTGAATATGACTCTGCTATGGTCTCTCTCTCTCTCTCTCTCTCTCTCTCTCTCTCTCTCTCTCTCTCTCTCTCTCTCTCTCTCTCTCTCTCTCTTTCTCTCTTTTACGCCTGGCCGCAAAACCTTTACCTGTTTATTTTTATCCTATGAGGGAGTTGGTTCACACATTGAAGAAAGCCCTCCTTGCTGCTCTTTATGCTAATGCAGATATCATTTGCTGTCTATGGCATGTAATGGTGTAAAACACTTGTATGAACAGTAAACAGCTGAATGCTCTTGTAAACACTGTACTGGAAGTCTATTTAGTATAAGGAAAGAATGTCCTTGCTGTGAACATAATCAACTCTATCCAGCTCCGTCCTGGTTCAGGATTAATGACTGTGTTTTAAGACCGTGATCCCTCTATGCCCAAACACGTCTATGACCTTCCCTAGAGAGGTCATAAGAGAGATCAAGAGAGATGAGGCAGAAACATAGAGGGAGAGATGGAAAAAGAGAGGAGGAAGGAAGGAAGGAAGGAAGGAAGGAAGGAAGGAAGGAAGGAAGGAAGGAAGGAAGGAAGGAAGGAAGGAAGGAAGGAAGGAAGGAAGGAAGGAAGGAAGGAAGGAAGGAAGGAAGGAAGGAAGGAAGGGGGACAACATATGGGATTTATATGAAAGTTTAGACGGTATGGTTAAATTATTAAAATATATTTCTCATATTTCTTTAACTTTTAGCACCTAGCAACTGACTTCGAAATGATAACCTAGCAACCAACTAACTTCAAAATTATAACCTAGCAACCAACTAACTTAAAAATATATATTTTTAACGATGGCCTTATCCTTCACCTGATACCTCCACCTTTGTCCTCAGTTTTTACCACCATGACACAAACTTGTATCCTCATTGGGGAAAAAATAATTCTTTATCATTCTTCAAGGTCATCTTTGTGACTGAGGAAATATCCAATGTTGATATGTCAAGCTTATGTTACTGTATATACAGTGCCTTGCGAAAGTATTCGGCCCCCTTGAACTTTGCGACCTTTTGCCACATTTCAGGCTTCAAACATAAAGATATAAAACTGTATAAAAGCTATATATATAAAAGCTTATTATTTGTATGTCTTGCGTTTCGTTGTTGGTCTGTATAATTTGTTGTAAAGTATTTTGTAGCTGGTCCTGTAGAGGTATGTGTATGTCAAAAGGACTGTGTTTTTGATTATTGAAATTTTTCACTTTACGTTAGTAATTATTTTTTGGTCCCGGTGGGGATGGGGAAGGCATCTTGGGAGTGTTTAGGCAAGAGGCCTGCGGGCAGTAGTATGTACTCTGTCTATGCCCACTAGGTAAGACCTGGGCGGACCACCCCCTGTATTTTGGTTAGCGCACCAGGTGGCGTTAAGAATAAGTAAGTAGTGGGAAGGTAGTTAAGGTAGGAGAGGGGGCTCTTTAAATTGAACTTTCTTTGCTTTGGTTCCATCCAGCCCCTTTTCCCCAAATTACCGTGTGAAGGAAGAATAAATTCCCTGTTAATGGTAATATTCTCTGCCTCTGTCATCCTTACCCGCACCTACAGTCACATACAGTGCCTTGCGAAAGTATTCGGCCCCCTTGAACTTTGTGACCTTTTGCCACATTTCAGGCTTCAAACATAAGATATAAAACTGTATTTTTTTGTGAAGAATCAACAAGTGGGACACAATCATGAAGAGGAACGACATTTATTGGATATTTCAAACTTTTTTAACAAATCAAAAACTGAAAAATTGGGCGTGCAAAATTATTCAGCCCCCTTAAGTTAATACTTTGTAGCGCCACCTTTTGCTGCGATTACAGCTGTAAGTCGCTTGGGGTATGTCTCTATCAGTTTTGCACATCAAGAGACTGAAATTTTTTCCCATTCCTCCTTGCAAAACAGCTCGAGCTCAGTGAGGTTGGATGGAGAGCATTTGTGAACAGCAGTTTTCAGTTCTTTCCACAGATTCTCGATTGGATTCAGGTCTGGACTTTGACTTGGCCATTCTAACACCTGGATATGTTTATTTTTGAACCATTCCATTGTAGATTTTGCTTTATGTTTTGGATCATTGTCTTGTTGGAAGACAAATCTCCGTCCCAGTCTCAGGTCTTTTGCAGACTCCATCAGGTTTTCTTCCAGAATGGTCCTGTATTTGGCTCCATCCATCTTCCCATCAATTTTAACCATCTTCCCTGTCCCTGCTGAAGAAAAGCAGGTCCAAACCATGATGCTGCCACCACCATGTTTGACAGTGGGGATGGTGTGTTCAGCTGTGTTGCTTTTACGCCAAACATAACGTTTTGCATTGTTGCCAAAAAGTTCAATTTTGGTTTCATCTGACCAGAGCACCTTCTTCCACATGTTTGGTGTGTCTCCCAGGTGGCTTGTGGCAAACTTTAAACAACACTTTTTATGGATGTCTTTAAGAAATGGCTTTCTTCTTGACACTCTTCCATAAAGGCCAGATTTGTGCAATATACGACTGATTGTTGTCCTCTGGACAGAGTCTCCCACCTCAGCTGTAGATCTCTGCAGTTCATCCAGAGTGATCATGGGCCTCTTGGCTGCATCTCTGATCAGTCTTCTCCTTGTATGAGCTGAAAGTTTAGAGGGACGGCCAGGTCTTGGCAGATTTGCAGTGGTCTGATACTCTTTCCATTTCAATATTATCGCTTGCACAGTGCTCCTTGGGATGTTTAAAGCTTGGGAAATCTTTTTGTATCCAAATCCGGCTTTAAACTTCTTCACAACAGTATCTCGGACCTGCCTGGTGTGTTCCTTGTTCTTCATGATGCTCTCTGCGCTTTTGACGGACTTGGGGGCCGAATACAGTTTTATATCTTTATGTTTGAAGCCTGAAATGTGGCAAAAGGTCGCAAAGTTCAAGGGGCCGAATACTTTCGCAAGGCACTGTACCTCTTTCGTGTAGCAGGGTGTTGCGTTCCTTCCTCCAAGAGGCGTGCGTAACAGCCTGATCACCGACAACGATGAGACAGCATGTAGGGAGGAGGTCAGAGACCTGACCGTGTGGTGCAAGGACAACAACCTGTCCCTCAACGTGATCAAGACAAAGGAGATGATTGTGGGCTACAGGAAAAAGAGGACCGAGCATGCACCCATTCTCATCAACAGGGATGTAGTGGAGCAGGATGAGAGCTTGAAGTTCCTTGGCGTCCACATCACCAACAAACTAACAAACAAGCACACCAAGACAGTCGTGAAGAGGGCACGTCAAAACCTATTCCCCCTCAGGAGACTGAAAAGATTTAGCATGGGTTCTCAGATCCTCAAAAGTTTTACAGCTGCACCATCGAGAGCATCCTGACGGGTTGCATCACTGCCTGGTATGGCAACTGCTTGGGCTCCGTCCACAAGGCACTACAGAGGGTAGTTCCTATGGCCCAGTACATCACCGGGGCCAAGCTTCTTGCCATCCAGGACCTCTATACCAGGCGATGAAAAAAAAAAGACTCCAGTCAAAGCCAAAGACTCCAGCCACCCTAGTCATAGCCTGTTCTCTCTTCTACCGCACAGCAAGCGGTACCAGAGCGCCAAGTCTAGATTCAAGAGGCATCTAAATAGCTTGTACCCCCAAGCCATAAGACTCCTAAACAGCTAAGCAAATTGCTACCCAGACTATTTGTATTGCCCTCCCACTCCCGGAACGCTGCTGCTACTCTTTGTTTATTATCTATGCATAGCGAATTTAATAACTATACCTACATGTACATATTACCTCGACACCGGTGCCCCCGCACATTGAAATTGACTCTGTACCGGTACCCCCTGTATATAGCCATGCTATTTTTATTAACTACTGCACTTTAATTATTTGTTATTCTTATCTCTTATTTTCTTTAAACTGCATTGTTGGTTAAGGGCTTGTAAGTAAGCATTTCACTGTATTCTGCGCATGTGACAAATACAATTTGTGTTGGTCATCTACATGTCGCTAGCTATACAGCTATCACAGTGAGGTATCTAGCTATAAGTCAACCCTGATCAATCAAATGGATAGGTGTAAACAATTATAGTAGCTCCAACTGCCCTTAACTAGGTGTCACTAGGTGACAGAGAGACCCATACAGAAAGAGGTAGAGGAAGAAAGTGACAGAGGGGGAGAGAGTGGTGGAAGAGAGAGATGGAGAAAGAGAAACAGCAGTGCAAACTTACTTTGCCTAACAAGTTGGAATACAAGTCTATCACATGAACCTACATGGGAAGGATGGCCAGCCACACAGGAGGGTGATTTTCACTAAGGAGAAGGAGGCCGTGCTGACAGAGATGCACGTTGGACATTTTATTATGAAATATATTTGCATTTATTTCTGTTATCAATCAAGGTGAGACTGAACATCAACAAGGCGCAGGATAAGCAGAAGGAGAGCTACCGGAGGAGAATCGAGAAGGGGACCAAGTGCTTCGACATCCGGGCGAATGACTTGGTTTGGTTGAAGGACGAAAGGAAGTCGAGACCTGGGAAACCTTGCTGCTCTTTCGCTCCTAGCTGGGGTCATCATCCGTCAGGGTTGATGAAATATAAAAAAATCTCATAACCTGAAGCTAGTTTTAGTTTTCCTAGCATTTTTATCTTTATGTCTTCATAAGGGTTACCTCGGTGGAAGCCAACTATCTTCTCCAGTTGGAGCAGTTGGACACTTCCAACTGTTCCGTCACACTCCTGGTTAGACTATTTTACAGTTGATCATGCTCAAGCTCTTTTGCAGGTGCAGCATCCAGAAGTAGGAGGCCTCGTGGTGGGCGGCATCACCATGCTGTCAGCAGTACCAACACTGGCCCAGGGGTTTGTCCAGATAGTCAATCTCAAGGCTAACTACTCCGTCACGGTAAGTAGCCTTCGCTGCCAGGTAGGTACTGTTAAGGAGTATGACTCCAGTGGTCAGAACACAACCCCAGATTTTCTCTCACAACTGACAGTTCAGTTGCCCAGTTCCTTACTGGTCCTTAACCCCTTCTCCCTAACCATTAATCTCTCCTTAACCAAATCAAATTTTTAGGTCAGGTTTGGTATGGAATTGGACATTGGTTTCTAGTTAGTGTTTGCATATCTGGAGGTTCTAGATTTGTGTATGTAATATGGCAGAAGTATACCAGAGTCCAATACACAGCAGGGTTGAGTCATTACCATATTGCTACACCTATCCAAGCCCCATCAGGTCAAACACTACAAAGATAGAGTCGGGGGTTAAAGGCCTTAATTAAAAACAAAATCCTTCTCTCGGCCTATACCTTGACATGGTGAGAGAACTTCCAAATAAACCAGGCCCATGTTATTGAACCCCTGACTGAGACTGGCTGCCTGTCGAGGACAAGTGGCTGGAAAAACTAACTGCAGCAGTTGATCGAGCAGCTCTTGATTCTGTCTGTTTCCTCTCTCCTCATCCTTTAACTCTTTCTCTTCTCTCCCTCCAGACCTCTGCATGTAGTGACGTCTGATTGCCCAACAATCTGCCCACTCATCCCATCCCCTCCATCTCATTACATTATCTAAAGCTACTGTTATTGTCATTATCTGCTAATAAAGTTTGCTAGCCATATCACACTGGGCATATAATATGTGAGATACATAGATGAACTAAAAACCACTAGCACTCAGAACAAAGAGAGCCGCAATGCCTGGACTTCGCAGTCTCCCTCTTCAAATCCCCCCTTCCGAGACTGCCTGTTGAGAACAAGTGACAGGGAGAACCTCCCAACCACACAGCAGCCACCTCTTTAGTCCACACACCAGAATGATGTATTTCAGTCTGATTGCCATGTGAGTGTACCCCAAAAAACCTGTGAAAATAAATGAAAGGACACACCTGTTTCAAACAACTGTCACATTGTATGTAGTCAAACCTTAAATATTGCCAGGATGGTTTTCACAGCTGTTTCACAAGGTGTTCATCATTGTAAGTTGTACGGTATTTATTTGTTCCTCATGATTCATTGCTGTATCCTAGGACCTACAATAGATACATATATATTCAACCTACACGAATGTACTAATGAGCTATGCGAGATAGAACGAATAAATAATCATAATAGAGGAGTAGTGAAATGAGAGGATTTCCGTGTCGACAAGGGAAGGGCAGGTTACATTAAAAACATGACAGCCAGTCAAGCTGGGTATGAATCAAACACATTTGCATACGAATGGAGTGGAAATTAGCTGACTTCGTGATCTGTAAGGTAAGTCACTTTAGTGTGTCAAGCAGATGACACGTTTTCGTTGCCATTTCAGACACGTAACAACGTTTAAGACATCGATTTCATGTAATGTTAACAAGGTACCAAAAAGTTGTTAATTAATGTTTTCATTTTATTTGCTATACAGAACTTTGAAACTGTCACGGACATCAGCCTTGTTTGCATAGCGATGATGAAAAGAAAGTCATTTAGGCTGTAATGATCTCCAAAATTCTGATCATTATGTCATCACACCGTTGATATAGCAATGGATGCTAATAGTTTATCGAATCCCATTGTGACGTAGAGGGGGACACTATTTGGCCGAGGGACATTATTTGGCACGACAGGTCCCCATGTTGAGGATCAGCATGGCAGATGTGTTGTTACCTACCCATACCACCTGGGGACATCCCGTCAGGAAGTCCAGGATCCAGTTGCAGAGGGAGGTGTTTAGTCCCAGGGTCCTTAGTTTAGTGATGAGCTTTAAGCCTGTCCCAGACCTGCTGTTTTCAACTCTCTAGAGACAGCAGGAGCGGTAGAGATACTCTCAATGAGAGGCTATGAAAAGCCAAATTACATTTACTCCTGAGGTGCTGACTTGTTGCACCCTCGACAACTACTGTGATTATTGTTATTTGACCATGCTGGTAATTTATGAACATTTGAACATCTTGGCCATGTTCTCTCATAATTTCCACCTGGCACAGCCAGAAGAGGACTGGCCACCCCTCATAGCCTGGTTCCTCTCTAGGTTTCTTCCTAGGTTTTGGCCTTTCTAGGGAGTTTTTCCTAGCCACCATGCTTCTACACCTGCATTGCTTGCTGTTTGGGGTTTTAGGCTGGGTTTTAGGCTGGGTTTCTGACAAGGTACAAATCTGTCGTTCTGCCCCTGAACAGGCAGTTAACCCACTGTTCCTAGGCCGCCATTGAAAATAAGAATTGGTTCTTAACTGACTTGCCTGGTTAAATAAAGTTAAATAAAATAAATATCAGCTGATGTAAATACATTTAATTTGATTTAAGGACACTATCGAGTTGAACGCTGAGCTGTGGTTAATGAATAGCATTCTCACGTAGGTGTTCCTTTTGTCCAGGTGGGTAAGGGCAGTGTGGAGTGCAATAGAGATTGTGTCATCTGTGGATCTTCGTGGTGGTATGCAAATTGGAGTGGACCTAGGGTTTCTGGGATAATGGTGTTGATGTGAGCCATGACCAGCCTTTCAAAGCACTTCATGGCTACCGATGTGAGTGCAACGGGTCTGTAGTCATTTAGGCAGGTTACCTTGGTGTTCTTGGGCACAGGGATTATGGTGGCCTGCTTGAAACATGTTGGTATTACAGACTCAGACAGGGAGAGGTTGAAAATGTCAGTGAAGACACTTGCCAGTTGGTCAGCACATGCTCGGGGTACACGTCCTGGTAATTCATCTGGCCCTGCGGCCTTGTGAATGTTGAACTGTTTAAAGATCTGACTCACATCGGCTACGGAGAGCATGATCACACAGTCATCCGGAACAGCTGGTGCTCTTATGCATGCTTCAGTGTTGCTTGCCTCAAAGAGTGCTTAGAAGTCATTTAGTTTGTCTGGTAGGCTTGTGTCACTAGGCAGCTTGCAACTTTGCTTCCATTTGTAGTCTGTAATAGTTTGCAAGCCCTGCCGCATCCGACGAGCATCGGAGCTGGTGTAGTAGGATTCAATCTTAGTCCTGTATTGAAGCTTTGCCTGTTTGATGGTTCGTCGGATTTCTTATAAGTGTCTGGGGTAGAGTGAGTGGCGCAGCGGTCTAAGGCACTGCATCTCAGTGCTAGAGGCATCACTACAGACCTTGGTTCGATTCCAGGCTGTATCACAACCGGCCGTGAGTCCCAAAGGGCGGCACACAATTGGTCCGGGTTAGGGTTTGGCCGGGGTAGGCCGTCATTTTAAATAAGAATTTGTTCTTAACTGACTTGCCTAGTTAAATAATGTAAAATAATAAAGAGTCCCGCTCCTTGAAATGAAAGCGGCTTCTGGTTGGGGTATGTACGTATGTTCACTGTGGGGACGACGTCATCGATGCACTTATTGATGAAGCCAGTGACTGATGTGGTGTACTTCTCAATGCCGTCGGAGGAATCCCGGAACATATTCCAGTCTGTGATAGTAAAACAGTCCTGTAGCTTAACATCGGCGTCATCTGACCACTTTCGTATTGAGCGATTCACTGGTACTTCCTGTTTTTGTTTTTGCTTGTATACTTACTGTAGTGTGCATATTGGTTATATCTTTATCCAATACACTATACACTAGAACCTTTCATGTAACTACAGATCATATAGTGTTTAATATTGATCCTACAACACATATAGACAGCAAGTATGCTATCCAAGTGGTTTGTGAGTGAGTGAATGAGTGAGTGATTGTCTTGCTTGTTTAGTAGTGAGCGCCAAAATGTACAAGGTCAAGCAGGACTAGCAGATTAAATTAGGAACGTTCCTGTTTATTCTAATTAATAAAATGTCCTTGAAATGGAAGTGTGATTTCCAATGTAATCTAATATGATGTGCTCTGGACTGTAAAGAGGGACCTCTCTCTCTGTCTCTCCCTTTCTCTCTCTCTGTCTCCCTTGCTCTCTCTGTTTCTCTCGCCCTTCTCTCTTCACCACCCTTCTCTCTCCCTCTCCTCTTTCTTGCCCTCTCCCTCTCTCTTAGGGGACATGCATGATCTGCTGTGATGTGTGCTCAATATTGAGATGCTGGAAATTCTAATCCAGAGACACAGCCTGTCAGTAAGGGGGACAGTCCAAGGTCCAGACAGACCCACCATATCCCTCTAATAGAAGCAGAGATGATGCTGTGGGTTATCCCAGGGAGGTGGTTATGGATGAGAAATGCATTGTGTGTAATTTATGGCATGGTTTATAGCTCATTGTTTTTAAAAACTCAGCAATAGGGCAACAATGATTTATTGTACATGCAGCCATTTTTTATAGTACTGGTATGCACTCATGCATAACGTATAGGGTTTAAACCATTTTCTATGATCACATTTTTAAAGCCCACCATGGTAACTGCATTTATTACCTGTAGAATGAATAGTAGCTTGAAGAGGTTTATGTACCGTGTTGTTATGGAATATGTATGCGGTTAGGAACTGCGGAGCAATGGCAACACCCCGTATAACAGTGGGTGTTGGAGATGCTGTGTTGTCTGAATAACCCTGGCTGGGTTGATTAAGTGGGCTGGGAGTAAAATACTTCACCTTCACTCTTCATTGGACCTACAAAAACAATGAAACAGCAGACTTCACCTCGAGGCGTTCTCTGTCTCCCATTGTTTTGAAACGCTGTGTTGAAAGTCGTCAACTCACTCAACTCAGCTGTGTTGTATCTTCCATCCTGACGGGGGTTTCTTCTTTTCAAACAATGTACACTGTGATCAGCCAACAGAGAGAGAAAGAGAGAGATGAATTACCTCAGAAAGAAAGAGATAGAAAGAGATGGAGAGAGAGGGATACAGAGAGAGAGAGAGAGAGAAAGAGAGAGAGGGATAGAGGGAGATGGCTAGAGAAAAAGAGATTGAGAGAGAGAGAGATAGAAAGCGAGAGAGAAAGAGACAGAGAGGATGAGAGAGAGAGAGAGAGAGAGAGAGAGAGAGAGAGAGAGAGAGAGAGAGAGAGAAAGAGATGAATAGACATAAATGGATAGAGAAAGAGAGATTGAGAGAGAGAGAGAGAGAGAGAGAGAGAGACAGAGACAGAGACAGAGACAGAGACAGAGAGTGAGAGAGGGGGGAGATGATGGCAGCTCTGATAGGCTGATAAAACATGCATTGGCACTTAATCTAAACCAGAGGGCCTGGCAGCAGCACTTAGAAGGGAGGGGGATTCAAGGTGATACATTACAAATGGACGATATGCCAAAAGCAGGGTTTAACACAGGTCTGTAAGAGATGGAAAAATGTATGCAAAAATAGAGAAAAGTAAATTGGAACAATAGACCAATATCACATAGGGATGGTTCATTTTACAATGCAAGATGACAAACAACTAAATAATAAAATATGTATGTAGAAGTATGTATACTCTGCACGATTAAACCTAGCCTTGATTTCCAGGCTTCATCAACAATGAGACTTGGAAGGATGGCATCGCGAGACTAGCTTCAACCAAATGTCCTCATTCTCTTTGGTCTGCTATGTGTACTAAGCCAGTCATGAATGTCCTTGTAACGGTGACAGTGAGAGCTAGGTCACCACTACAGAAGTCTACCGTGCTGGCGTCCAACCACACAACCTTGGCCGCATTGATCTGCATTCCTATTCCCTTAGCAACAAGCCAACAACGCTGCACGTCAATGTTGTATCCGACCAACTCATTAAATAAACATGGATATTGATTGATAGGGTCTGTTGCACATAAGGGGTATCTGTGCTCCAATTGTCACGTTTATGGAGATTAACATGTCTTTGAGCAAGTATCAGCACAGCATGTGTGAAGCATACTCACTGTGACTGTAGAATTAGAATATAGACCATAGAAATTAGAATAATTCTGTGGCTGCGAGCCTGTGACAGCATTTCTGAAGAGATGACAGAGTATTGATGTGGAAAACTAATACTCGAGAATGAACGTGTGACCTGACTTAGGGTTTCCATCAACACAGACCCCGTTACTGTACCCTAACCAAGGAGGAGATGAATCAAAGAGCATGACATTCTATACCGTATTTGCCACCTTCCTCATTAGTGAACTATTACAAGTGTTATAGCAGTAGGACTGAGAAAACATCAGCTTGAGTGTTGAAGGGATATCAAAGTTCAGACACACTTGCACGCATACAGGCTCACACACACACACACACACACACACACACACACACACACACACACACACACACACACACACACACACACACACACACACACACACACACACACACACTCTAACCCTCACCCCCTCACACACACACTCTAACGTGCGACAATTCCCCTCAGAACATCCGCAGCCTCTATGAAAAGAGAATTTGGCGGTTTCATAATTCTGATTTGTGCTTCATGGCATATTTACTGTATGTGATCTTCAGGGATGTATAACTTGGATGCTTCCAACAGTCAGGAAGAGGCCTAGCAGAGGATATTCCCATTGGAAGAGCTGCTTCTAACGCTGATAGATTCATGCTGCCTCCCAAATGGCACTCCTGGTTAAAAGTACTGCACTCTATAGGAAATAGGGTGCCATTTGGGATGGAGCCTCAGCAGAGTAGGTTTCCGAAGAGTAGGCAGCCTGACCCACAGATATTGATAGACTTTAATATCACATAGTATTGCATGATCTCTGGCCTCTCCTCTACATTTCCATTATGCCTATCAAATTTTAGGTGATCATAATATTGTAGGTATTGAAACAGAATTGGCAGAGACAATCACTGAATTATTTGCAGATTGTTATGAATTATGAATCCAACTCTCTCTGCCTCCTATCTAATGGCATCTTCGGAGAATCACTCATTAGTTCATACAAACAAACCCGGACCTGTTACGGTATTGACAATATGAAGACAAACGTGAGTCTCTGCCCTTTGCCTCAATGGTCTTCCTGTTACGGTATTGACAATATGAAGACAAACGTGAGTCTCTGCCCTTGCCTCAATGGTCTTCCTGTTACGGTATTGACAATATGAAGACAAACGTGAGTCTCTGCCCTTGCCTCAATGGTCTTCCTGTTACGGTATTGACAATATGAAGACAAACGTGAGTCTCTGCCCTTGCCTCAATGGTCTTCCTGTTACGGTATTGACAATATGAAGACAAACGTGAGTCTCTGCCCTTGCCTCAATGGTCTTCCTGTTACGGTATTGACAATATGAAGACAAACGTGAGTCTCTGCCCTTGCCTCAATGGTCTTCCTGCTACGGTATTGACAATATGAAGACAAACGTGAGTGTCTCTGCCCTTGCCTCAATGGTCTTCCTGTTACGGTATTGACAATATGAAGACAAACGTGAGTCTCTGCCCTTGCCTCAATGGTCTTCCTGTTACGGTATTGACAATATGAAGACAAACGTGAGTCTCTGCCCTTTGCCTCAATGGTCTTCCTGTTACGGTATTGACAATATGAAGACAAACGTGAGTCTCTGCCCTTGCCTCAATGGTCTTCATGTTACGGTATTGACAATATGAAGACAAACGTGAGTCTCTGCCCTTGCCTCAATGGTCTTCCTGTTACGGTATTGACAATATGAAGACAAACGTGAGTCTCTGCCCTTTGCCTCAATGGTCTTCCTGTTACGGTATTGACAATATGAAGACAAACGTGAGTCTCTGCCCTTGCCTCAATGGTCTTCCTGTTACGGTATTGACAATATGAAGACAAACGTGAGTCTCTGCCCTTGCCTCAATGGTCTTTGTTTACGTGCCACAACCAGCGTTTTACATCAATAAGGAAACAAATGTAGTTCTTTGCAAGCATAGTGGAATAGAGTCAGAGCTGTCCACAGGAGAGGTGAATGATGAAACAGCTGGGTGCCTGGTTTCTCTCCCCTCTCCTTCCTATGACGCTAATGATGTGGTTATACACATCAGGTTTGTACAAGGCTTATGATCCACTGCCAGTTACCTCATTAAACACTAGGCTACTTTACTCTACATCAGGTATTCCCAAACTGGGGTACTCGCAATATCGTCGGGGGTACGCCAAATAAAAATGTGATTCACAAAAAAAAAGTACATTTCTATTTTCCAACAGGGTGAGTTTTTTTTCTTGCCCGAGTAGCAACGTTTCACTGCCAAAAATAAAATGAAACCATCTAGTATTCAGCGAAATAACAAAACAATGTCAAATACAGGTAGCCTAGTTAAATAATTAACATCCAATCACATGAAGTGTTACTCTCTCGTGGGAATTCCACTAACAGTCCGTATGTAGCCAAACGTAGCTGCTGCTCATGTTGGAGTGGTAACGCGCGTGCAAGCAGTTGCCCACGATATCACTTGGGTACACTGCAGCATCCACCAAGAGGCTCTTGGTGCCAAGGAAATGCCTGACAGCTTGAAAGACATTTTGGACACTACAGTGAAAATGGTTAACTTTGTTAAAGCAAGGCCCCTGAACTCTTGTGTATTTTCTGCACTATGCAATAATATGGGCAGCGACCATGTAACACTTTTACAACATATAGAAGTACGCTGGTTATCAAGGGGCAAATTATTGACATGTTTTTTTGAATTGAGAGACAAGCTTAAAGTTTTCTTTACTAACAATAATTTTCACTCGCCTGTCCGCTTGCATGATGATGAGTTTCTCACACGACTGGCCTATCTGGGTGATGGTTTTTCTCGCCTGAATGATCTGAATCTAGGATTACAGGGACTCTCTGCAACTATATTCAATGCGCAGGACAAGATTGAGGCTATGATTAAGAAGTTGGAGCTCTTCTCTCTCTGCATTAACAAGGACAACACACAGGTCTTTCCATCATTGTATGATTTTTTTGTGTGCAAATGAACTCAAGCTTACGGACAATGTCAAATGTGATACAGCGAAGCACCTGAGTGAGTTGGGTGCGCAATTACACAGGTACTTTCCAGAAATGGATGACACAAACAACTGGATTCGTTATCCTTTTCATGCCCTGCTTCCAGTCCACTTACTGATATCTGAACAAGAGAGCCTCATCGAAATTGCAACAAGCAGTTCTGTGAAAATTGTATTTATTCAGAAGCCACTGCCAGATTTCTGGATTGGGCTGCGCTTAGAGTATCCTGCCTTGGCAAATCGTGCTGTTAAGACAATGATGTCCTTTGCAACCACGTACTGTACCTATGTGAGAGTGGATTCTTGGCCCTCACTAGCATGAAAACTAAATACAGGCACAGACTGTGTGTGGAAAATGATTTAAGACTGTTGGGTGAATTTTGACCCGTTCCTCCTGACAGAGCTGGTGTAACTGAGTCAGGTTTGTAGGCCTCCTTGCCCGCACATGCTTTTTCAGTTCTGCCCACACATTTTCTATAGGATTGAGGTCAGGGTTTTGTGACGGCCACTCAATTGACTTTATTTGCACTTAAGCCATTTTGCTTGGGGTCATTGTCCATTTGGAAGACCCATTTGCGACCAAGCTTTAACTTCCTGACTGAGATGTTGAGATGTTGCTTCAATATATCCATATAATATTAATTCCTCATGATGCCATCTATTTTATGAAGTGCACCAGTCCCTCCTGCAGCAAAGCACCCCCACATGATGCTGCCACCCCCGTGCTTCACAGTTGGGATGGTGTTCTTCAGCTTGCAAGCCTCCCCCTTTATCCTCCAAACATAACGATGGTCATTATGGCCAAACAGTTCTATTTTTGTTTCATCAGACCAGAGGACATTTCTCCAAAAAGCATGATCTTTGTCCCCATGTGCAGTTGCAATAATCTGTCTGTAAACAATTGTTGGATAAATTACTTGTGTCATACACAAAGTAGATGTCCTAACCAACTAGCCAAAACTATAGTTTGTTCACAAGAAATTTGTGGAATGGTTGAAAACGAGCTTTAATGACTCCAACCTAAGTGTATGTAAACTTCTGACTTTAACTGTACATGTTAGCTAGATTGTCTATTTTTTCTAATTGTTCACTTTGTCATTGCTCAAAAGCCCTGTTTTACAGTAATAATATCGCTGTTGTTAGACAGTCCTAAAGACAGTTAATTCTGAGTTATTGATAGATATGTCAAGCACCACTGGATGTACGTCAGCACCAGAGGCGTGTGTGTTCATCGATTTCTACATGATGTGCTGTCAGGCATCTGAAGCCTGGCCAGCTCAGCAAAGGACAAATGGAACAAAAGTCATTAGTTAGTCACAGTTATAATTAATTATTTAACCTACTAACAGTAGAGTGCTGCTGTTAGTTTTAGTTCAGTATGCAGTGGTCTAGTAAACATTTATATTGGTTAATCTAGGAAAGTGGGCCGCCCACAGGGTCTTTCAGACAAAGGTGGTGCATTTTGAGAATATACTATAACATGGGAACACTTTCAGGATTCCACAGTGTGACGAGCTGTGTCAAACAGATTGTTCTAGTTGGAGAGGAAGAACAGAAATGTGTCTGCCTGCTGTTTTAGTAAAGTCCTGCATTTGTGTGACATTTAAGTAGTGGGACTGTGGACCACACTGTAAAAACAAATCTAGTTGTTTCAACTAAATATTATTAAGTAACTGGTTCTACAGACTTTTTTTTGTTTACTCAACTTTTCAGTCAAAGTGTTACCTGAACGTAACATTTTTAGTTGTCCCAAACTTAGCTCCAACATGAGAAAACAAACAACTCAGTCAACTTAAAATGATGTGTTTGCTCAAATTGTCTTATATGTTCATTCAACTAGAAAATATTATTTGCTAGACAAAAGGCTGTGGAATTAGTTGCACACACACAGTGGTATTAACAATGTTTCCAACTTACATATTTGACACACATGATTAGAAGGGGAACGTTCATATCGAGTCATTTATATTCAACATGTCCTCAACTGGGATTTGAACTCACACCTCTTGGTTCATAGCACATCAAGCTTCTTTCTATGCCACCAAGTCTGTGTCAATAATTGTCTCCACCTTTATTGCTGCACTTTATCTTCAAAGTAAATATCAGTTCTGCTAAATTACACTCCAGACAAACTATTTTATTCATCATAGTGATTCAGGAGTAATATTCCCCTCCAGACAACTATACGATAACAAGGAGGAGAGAATAGTCAGACTAACTGATCGGTTACACACGCGGCGGAGTAGCAGGGAGATTGGAATTTCATTCATCCAAGAGGTTACGAGATCAAATCCCAGGTGAGAATGTGTTAAATAATCAATAATGTTTAAATGAACATGCACACTATAATAATGTTGATAGTGTGTGGAACCAGTTCCACAGCCTTTTGTAGGTCAGATACCCAAATAATAATTTATAGTTGAATGAACATATGAGACAAATTGATCAAACACATCATTTTTTTTTTGCTGAAGTTTTCTCAAGTTGGAGCTACAGTACTTTCAAAAAGTATTCACACCCCATGGCTATTTCCACATTGTGTTGTGTTACAACATTTACATTTTGTGGCAGTGATCGGCACACAACACCCCATTTATGGGCAGCAGTTAGCCTAGTGGTTGAGAACATTGGGCCAGTAACTGAAAGATTGCTGGTTCAAATCCCTGAGTTGGTAAGATGGAAAATCCTGCTGTTATGTCTTTGAGCAAGGCTGTTAACCTTCAATAACAACTTCTCCCCGGGTGCCGATGACATTGATTAAGGCAGTCCCCTGCACCTGTAATAACCAAAGGGGTTGGGTTAAATGCTGAAGACACATTTTTTAAATTTAACTAGGCAAGTCAGTTAAGAACAAATTCTTATTACAATGACAGCCTAGGAACAGTGGGTTAACTGCCTTGTTCAGGGGCAGAACAACAGATCTTTACCTTGTCAGCTCAGGGATTTGATCTAGCAAACTATTGGTTACTAGTCCAATGCTCTAACCACTCGGCTGCCTGCCGCCCACTAGGCTGCCTGCCGTCAGTTGTGCAACTGACAAGGTATCCCATTTCCGCATAATGTCAAAGTAGAATTATGTTTTAGACATTTTTACAAATTAATATAAAATGAAAAGCTGAAATGTCTTTAGTCAATTAGTATTCAACTCCTTTGTTATGGTAAGCCTAAATAACAAGTCAGTGTCATGACGTTGCCCTCTTTGGGGATAGCGAGTACCATCCCCCTCTCTCTGCAACATCCCTCTCTCTCTCACCCCCTACCAACAGGCTCTGTTAGACAGGTCATAAATTCCTTGAGGAGTTCTCTCCTCATGGCCAGAGTATAAGAGAGAGTGAGTTTTCATAGAGAGAACAAATGAACTTCTTCCACATCACAGAACTTGAGAACTGAACAATATTCATGTTCTGGAGAATGTATAAACGGTCGGTGAAGTAGCCAGCTACGAACTGGTCCATTTTGTACAATTTTGTGAATCTCAGGAGAGACAATACAGCCACATTACCATAACTCAGTTTATACAAGAGTTTCAGTTGTGAGGCTTGCATCTAATTGTTGTATAAAATGAATGAGTAAAGATGAAACTATTTGTGAAATGATGTAATGTGAGTTTAAACTGTTTAATGAAGGAAACTCCAATTCCCTTTGGAGTTTAAATAAATCATGGGCCCGCCCCTTGAGCACAGACATTGATCTGGCGACATGGGACAGCCCCATTCTGCTGTTACGAATATAACCCTCACCTATGAAAATCCTCTTCAGACTAAGCTTACCTCAATTACGAGAGGGCTAAGGTTTGAGTAGAGACCAGTACCTCATCACAGAGGGAGTTAAGGTTTGAGTAGATTGTAATAATAATTACAGAGAATTTATTTATGTAATGTCTTTTTATAAGTCTTTTTATTGATGCCAAAGACACAACATCAGATAATAAGTTGCATGGACTCACTATGTGTGCAATAATGGTGTTTAACATGATTTTTAAATGACTACCCCATCTCTGTACCCCACACATACAATTATCTGTAAGGTCCCTCAGTTGAGCAGTGAATTTCAAGTATAGATTCAACAACAAAGACCAGGGAGGTTTTCCAATGCCTCGCCAATAAGGGCACCTATTAGTAGATGGTTAAAACATTTGTAAAGCATACAGTACATTGAATATCCCTTAGAGCATGGTGAAGTTATTAATTACACTTTAGATGGGGTATCAATACACCCAGTCACTTCAAGGTTACAGGTGTCCTTCCTAACTCAGTTGACAGAGAGGAAGGAAACTGCTCAGAGTTTCAGCATGAGGCCAATGGTGATTTGAAACCAGTTAGAGAGTTAAATGTCTGTGACAGGAGAAAACTAAGGATGGATCAACAACATTGTAGTTACTCCACAATACTAACCTAAATGACAGAGTGAAAAGAAGGAAACCTGTAAAAACAATTTAAATACTCCAAAACATGCATGCTGACAGCAACAAGGCACTAAAGTAAAACTGCAAAACGTTTGGCAAAGAAATCCTCAATACAAATCATTATGTTTGGGGAAAATCCAACACAACACATCCCTGAGTACCACTTCATATTTTCAAGCATGGTGGTGGCTGCATCATGTTATGGGTATGCTTGTCATTGGAAAGGACTAGGCAGTTTTTGGGATAAAAATACATGAAATAGAGCTAAGCACAGGCAAAGTCCTAGAGGAAAACCTGTCTCATTCTCATTCTGAAATGTTCTTCCACTTTGACATTACAAAGTATTTTATGTAGATCGTTGACCAAAAAATGACAATTAAATCCATTTTTATCCCACTGTGTAACACAAAAAAAATGGGGAAAAAGGGGTGTGAATACTTTCTGAAGGTACTGTAAGTTTGGGTAACACTCAGCTAACACTTGGACTGAAAAGTTGAGTAAACAAAAAAAAGGCTGTGGAACCAGGTACTTAATAATACTTAGTTGAAACTATTAGATTTGTGGGATTTAAAAAATATTTTTACAGTGTGCAGGCTGCTGAGTTATTGGAGATGGAAATCAAACTACTTGTTTTCAAATGGAAGTAAGACTGGGAAATCAGTCCTCACGTTCAGTGGTTAGTTCAGGCTCTGTGTGCCAAAGGTCAAATAGGGGGTGCTTATATTTGTCCTGCTTCGCTGCATGTACAAGTGGGTAACCTGTACGTGTGTGAGGTGTGAAATGGAATTTTTTTTTTTTTGCATATCCCAACTCCCCCTGAGACACCCTTGGAGAGTGGGGCCACGGCCAAGGATCAGCCATTATTGATCGCGACCCTGGGGCTAAGTGCCTTGCTTAAGGGCAGAACGACAAAATGTTTTAACTTGTAATTTTGGAGATTCAAAATAGAAACCTTTTGGTTACTGGTTCAACGGCCCAACGCTCTAACTTCTGCCAATCAAGGGAGTATTTTGTTAACTTTGATGTTGATGTTCTTAATGTTAAACCACCAAGCTGTTACAATGTTCAATATTTCATATTTGTGTGTGTGTGTGTGTGTGTGTGTGTGTGTGTGTGTGTGTGTGTGTGTGTGTGTGTGTGTGTGTGTGTGCAGTACTGCTGTGATCTTCATTAATGCACAATCCTGGTCTGTGCTTCAGTGCTCATTTTTGTTGACAGTCTATCACACACACAGCTCTGACAAACAGCTTAAGGCCTTGTGTGTCTTTTCCGGCTTCGACCTAAACCCTGCTTGTGAGTGTTGAGGTTTAGCCACCCCACTGTGAAAACCACAAAACACCCTCAGATATTTGAATGGACAGCACATAATACAACTCTCCAAAATAAATGGCTTCAAATGACACATCGATAGTTGCTGTCCACATATCTGGCATTTTTTTACCTGCCCACACCCAATCATGCTTATTTTTTAAATGTTTTATATATTTGTTCTTTATAGGGATGTAAGTTCTCATAATTCCAATTAGATTTCATAGAGGTTGTTTGATTCCAGTTCAAATACGGCATAACTGTGAACTAAATCAAACACTCTAACCATCTGTTGTGGTTGCGGCATGACCGGAGGGCTGCAGACAAATGAATGCACGAATCAAAAGTTTTTCGCTGGCTTGAACATCAAGTGAAACAGACCCTTTTGACTGCGCTGTGAAACCACTTGAACGGTTTGTCCCGGACTTTTATTCTGATAGTCATGTACATGTCAACAGGAAGACAATTGTTTTCAGTTGCAATACATTTTTGGAAAATGTACGATATACCCTCAAAAACATTATAGTCTCTTCAGGGTCTACCAAAGGCAGAGAAACTTAAGAGCATCGGATACCCAATTTATTGTGATAGCTCCAGTGTGAATGCCCCAGTATGCCACAGAAGTATGGAAATGACTGTCAGTGGAACAGTATAGTCAGTGGAATTCCAGGCAACAAACATGAAGGATCATTATAGAAATAGAATCAGATGTAAATCATAGAATTTTGTTTTTAGAAATTTCTCCATCCTATTAGTTACTTTTCCTCTCCTGACACAAGGGACAATTTGAAAGAGATCTCTGCATATTGCTGCTGCGTCCTCTATTTGTGATCAAAGATAAAGCATGAATGACAAGATCGTATGTTTTCCATATGGCAACATGTGAGGATGCCAACCATGAGGATTCCTGCAAATGTTTCTGAGTCATGGAGGTGTACCGTAAGAGATAACCACAAACACTCTACCTCACCTCTCGATCTGTCACCACCATGAGTGAGGGATGCCAGAGCTGTTCCTATCCAGGTGTGCTTTCAATGACCAGTATGATAAGATCTTGATGGGGGTAGAGAGAGAGAGAGACAGAGAGAGACAACAGAAAGAAAGAGAGACAACATAGAAAGAGACAACAGAGAGAGAGAGACTCACAGAGAGAGAGACAACAGAGAAAGAGAGAAAGAGACAGAGAAAGACAGAGAAAACGAAAACAAGAGAGAGATGCACAACCCTAACCATAACCTGAGTCTGTTATCACCCTGGGTGGGCAGGAAGGACCCCAGAGCCAGTAGGAGGAGAGGCCCTCAGGGGCTATAGACACTCTTACAGGTCATCTGTTGTCACTGAGACCCAGTCATGAACTATTCACATATCACATATCAAACGAAACCTGGCCCAGGCTGATAGGGGAGGCCTGGGGAAGTCTTGGACCTCACAGGGTGATGAGTGAATGAGTCCCAGACCCAAAGAAATAGAGCTGCATATTGGGGTCATCTTGGGGGGAGGGGCATGTCTGCAAGCCACATTATGAAGAGTTTGTCTTTGAGTATCAATCAGTCACATGCATTTATAAAGCCCTTTTCCAGCAGATGTCACAAAGTGCTATACAGAAACACAGCCTAAAACCCCAAACAGCAAGCAATGCAGATGTAGAAGCACGTAGAGGAGAGTTTGTCTTTGACAGAGGCTGGTGAAACCGACAGAGCTCCATTAGAAGAGGAAGACATAAGCTGACTCAATGGCAAACACAAAATAAATCACTGCGTACTGTGGTGAAGTTGTTTTTACACAGCTCTGTTGTGCAATGCTGCTCCCTGCTGGTGACATGTCCATACCACGTTGAATATCAAAATAGAAGACTACGATGCAAAGTGCACAAGGTGCATTTTTTAATAATCAAAATTTTTTCTAATATCAGCAACATTACCGTTGTTTATACACAGACTCAATAAGAACCAATACAAATGCTCCAATCACTAATTAACACAGCATCAAAGTGATGTTTTAGTGAATGTGGAATGACTGTTCAGGTTCATCTCTCTCCTGATTTACTGTGTTGTCAGACAGCTAGCGTATAATCAGCCTAATTACAGCCTAATTACAGACACTTTTTCTGGTCTGGAACTCGATTCCCTGTGGTGCTGTCGTGTTATCATCAGGCCTGTGATTCTGTGAATCGTGGTACACTGGATACGCCATAAATAGAACTGGTTTCATCTCTATGGGATGCACATCATGTGAACAATGTACAATGGACACACATTCAGAAGAGACTCTCTCTCTCTCTCTCTATTTCTGTAGATGAGTGTACTTTGAGTTCATGAGTGGCCGCCACCAAAGCTGTGTGTGGATGCATGAAGAACAGAGATGATCACAGAATCTGAGGAGCTCAAACCTGGGCTCACATACAGCTTGAAACTGACAATATCATACAGTATTGGAGTTGTACTGTAGGTGCTTTTACATCAGCTTGAATTGGAATACCTTTCATAACCCATGGTGTGTCCTTTTGTAATGGGAGTGGACATGATCCTATCAGTAATTGCTACGGTCTCATTGTACTGTACATGCTGGGGCCAGAGAGAAAACCGCTGTTAAAAAGAGGTCTGTGACAGTGATTGTGTCTTTGACGAGGCCTTGGATAGGAAGAACAGACGTAATGCTTTGATACTGGCTTCTTGCCGTGTGTTATGCTGCTTGGACTGTGGGGACCAGACAGCCAATAGGATGTCCCCTGAATGCTCATGAACACAGCTAATGGTGTGAGTCCTAAGGCAGACAATATACAGAGAGACAAACCTGTCAGGGCCTAGTTCACGTATGCATGGCATACAGAGTGATTTATGACACACCACACATGCCTTGCAATTTATACATCTACCATTGGTGGAAATGCGTTGCACTTGGATACTTATAGGAAAAGTAGTTTGAGATGGTACAACCTTCACAGAAGTTTGACTGTATGGACTAAAGAACATATCTGTTGCTGTTCAATATCTAAGTGGGCAGGAAAATGTAGAGTTTTACTGGGTAGTGGGTAGGACAGGCCTATTAAATGATCAGTTAACAGTTTCAAACATCTCCTAGTGTAAACATGCCTATCGTGCATATAGATCCCGACTCAGTCCCCTGTTCTGCAATATATGGCTTAGACAACAGATGACAGTATTTATCCATAGGAGACCAGACCTGGGAGAGAGGCGACACAGAGGCATAGTTCTCTCCTAGGAATAGGTTGCAGAACTACAGAAAAAATGTACGGATATATGGAAAATCCCTTAACAGATTTGTATTACAAACGGCTGTAAAAAAAAAAAAAAAAAAAAAAAAAAAAATGAAAAGCCGTGTAACAAACAAACACCCCCACCCATCCCCATCATCTAAATCTAAGCTAGCTTTTCATAAGGGTATATATTCCAACGGAAATGTCGTATTACCATTTCCTCAATTGCAAATTTCACATGGTTGGAATATTTCCATGACAAGCAATTGATGTGTTTGTAGGATTTCACCCCTCTCTTCTTTTCACTCAGTCATATGCTTCTCCTGTGGAATATGCAGCTCAACATCAAACGACTAATCAGCTTGCAAGCATCAATACAAAAATCACACCCGAAAGCTCGACATTTTGTAATGAGTATTTAGACTTCAGGGACACTCATCTGCAACCATGCATACTAGTTAATCACTTTGCTGAGGGATTTACAGTGGGAATAATTAATATTTGATAGACCAAAAACAGCACAAGTGTGAATATTCAATATTACTCATATCACAGTGTGATCAGAGTCTGTTATGAGAATCAACCATGGATAATTTGAATGTGAAGTCATCCCAGAAGTAATAGAATTTAGAAGTCATTATAATTCTATGGTCAATCCTCTGACCAGTGTATAAACCAGACTTGACCTACCATCACAGTTTCCTCTTTCAACAGTATCTAAAAGATAACTGGTCAATGCCTGTAGACCAGTTCAGTTCATCCAACCACAGATGATGATAACATCATTTGGTTCTACAGCACATCTAGGGCATTTATATTCTATGCCTCCTATTTATGTATGAAACAGTCATGTCCTATTCTGCTAGAGGGGTATAGAGGGGCATCAAGAACATACACCAGGAACGTTGTCTTCAAGGCAGGGACAACAGCATTGGTCGGAAACTGAAAAGTGAATATTGTGAATGTAGGCCTACTCATAGAGCCACGATGGAACCACTGGTTGCAGTGTTCTACTGTAGACCTATGCCAGAGTAAATTACATTTACTAAAACATGAATTGTAAAGGTGTAATCTGTAATAAACCAGCGTGTGAAGAATATTGTCTCACTTTATTAATATGATCCACTAGCGTGGACTTCCTGACCTTATGTTCCTGACTCAAGGGGTATCTAAACATGTTAAATAAATATTGGCAGGGATTAAGGCTGCACATTGGATTGTAGGATTGCACCATAGAGGGTTGAAGTCTACAGTATTTTAGTCTTGATTGCACTACATTTAGGCAGCTCACAGGTCACCTAAAATATTTGGATTAACCATAATCCAATGAGATTGCTTCATTCCTAGTCACATGACAGTTGACAAAAAAAACGTACTTCCTGTTTCTAGTAAAACATTTCGAGACATGTATATCCACGAAGGTATGATTTGAACGACTTGCCAACAACAACGTATTCTGTCTTAATTCAACAGATCTCTTTATGTTGGTATTTTGGGAAATTGTTGAACGCGTATTGCTATAATAGGAGCGTTCCTATTGAACTTGCAGGATAGTTGTAGTAGGCAGTAGCCACCGTCAAAACCTTGTTTTATGAGTTGGACTCGCCTATGCTTTCTGTTACTGGTTGGTAGCCAGCTAACACTCAGGAACCAGCATTTGACTTTTGAACAAACACATGAATGCTTAGCCAATAACCACTTTACTTATTATGCTCAGCATTTGCCCCTCCGGCTTTCTCACTCACTCTATTTATAGTCTAGTTTGGCGATATAGTATTGATCGCTACGTAAGAGTATATGGAGACTGCAGGCATGTACTATCTTCATGCATGTTTGGCTTTGTAGCTTAGACACATCATGTTATTGGTTTCTGAGCAAGATGGTGAGCGATTTCAGACATGGTGAAGAAACAGAGCATGATTCAGTAAACAGGCATGCTATTATATCATCCTTTATTGATTAAGGCACAGAAGGGCATAGCCTTTACCAGGGCTTTACCATCAACTAGATTCAGCCGCGGGACGATTTTCTTTCTTGAGCTGATGGTCAGGTTGCCAGAACATAATTACAAATCATTTGTATACTGCAGATAGCAAGAAGCCCAAACGCATATATTTGTCTAAAACATAATCATTTCAAACCATGCTTACAATTGTATACGATCAGATACATATCTCTATTATGGGTGGGAATACTTCGGAGCAGATTTCCAAAATTTAAAATGTTTTTTTTTATAGTCTTATGTCCAAATAAATTCACCCGCAGGCCGCCAGTTGGGGAACCCTGGCCTAAACTGTAGCTATCTATGGTTTCTAGGGCTCTAAAATTTATATTTGCCCTGTTCAAAAGTAGTACACTATATAGGTGTATATGGTGCCATTTGGGACGTCACATTAGTAACATTTGCTCTAGCTTTCTTCAAATCAAAGTTTATTGGTCCCGTACACAGATTAGCGGGTGCAGCGAAATTCTTATGTTACTACCTCTTAAAAATGCAGTAAAATGTCAAACAATTAAAATGTAAGGAGAGAAAAAAGACAACGGCGGGGCAAATCTGATTAGCAAGCCAAATAGCCCTGTAGCAGTAATCAAATGCAATCTATACCTATATACACAGGATTCACACAAGATCAACTAAGAATTATATGTACAGCAGTATACAGTGCATTCGGAAAGTATTCAGACCCCTTGACTTTTCCCACATTGTGTTATGTTACAGCCGTCTTCTAAAATGGATTGAAACAGAGTTATTTTCCTCATCAATCTACACACAATACCCCATAATGACAAAGCGAAAACATAAAAATAAAATAAAAACAGAAATACCTTACTTCCATAAGTATTCAGATCCTTTGCTATGAGACTCGACATTGGTGCATCCTGTTTCCATTGATCTTCCTTGAGATGTTTCTACAACTTGATTGGAATCCACCTTTGGACAATGTAATTGATTGGACAAGATTTGGAAAGGCACACACCTGTAATGTCCCAGAGTTGACATTGCATGTCACAGAAAAAATCAAGCCATGAGGTCAAAGGAATTGTCCATAGAGCTCTGAGACAGGATTGTGTCGAGGCACAATTCTGGGGAAGGGTACCAAAACATTTCTGCAGCATTGAAGGTCTCCAAGAATACAGTGGCCATCATTTTTAAATGGAAGAAGTTTGGAACCACCAAGACTCTTCCTAGAGCTGCAGCCCGGCCAAACTGAGCAATCGGGGGAGAAGGGCCTTGGTCAGGGAGGTGACCAAGAACTCGATGGTCACTTTGACAGAGCTCGAGAGTTCCTCTATGGAGATGGGAGACTCTTCCAGAAGGACAACCATTTCTGCAGCACTCCACCAATCAGGCCTTTACTGTAGAGTGGACAGATGGAAGCCACTCCTCAGTAAAAGGCACATGACAGCCCGCTTGGAGTTTGCCAAAGGGCACCTAAAGACTCTCAGACCATGATAAACAAAGTTCTCTGGTCTGATGAAACTAAGATTGAACTCTTTAGCCTGAATGCCAAGTGTCACATCTGGAGGAAACCTGGCACCATTCCTACGGTGAAGCATGCTGGTGGCAGCATCATGCTGTGGGGATGTTTTTCAGTGGCAGGGACTGCGACTAGTCAGGATCGAGGGAAAGATGAGTGGAGCAAAGTACAGAGAGATCCTTGATTTAAACCTGCTTTCAGGACCTCAGACTGGGGTAAAGGTTCACCTTCCAACAGGACAGCGACCCTAAGCACTTAGCCTAGACAATGCAGGAGTGGCTTCGGAACAAGTCTCTGGATGTCCTTGAGTGGCCTGGCCAGAGCCCGGATTTGAACCCGATCGAACATCTCTGGAGAGACCTGTAAATAGCTATAGAGTGACACTCCCATTCCAACTTGACAGAGGTTGAGAGGATCTGCATAGAAGAATGGGCATAAATACAGGCATGCCAAGCTTGTAGTGTCATACCCAAGAAGACTCGAGGCTGTAATCGCTGGCAAAGGTGTTTCAACAAAGTACTGAGTAAAGGGTCTGAATACTTATGTAAATTTGAAATAATAATACTTTTTTAATACATTTGCAAAAATTTCTAAAAACCTTTTTTTGCTTTGTCATTATGGGGTATTGTGTGTAGATTGATGAGAGAATTTTTTTTCAAATATATTTTAGAATAAGGCTGTAACCTAACAAAATGTGGAAAAAGTCAAGGGGTCTGAATACTTTCTGAAGGCACTGTGTATATATATATATTAATATATATATATATATATATATATATATATATATATATATATATATATATATATATATCAGTAAGCTATGTCAAGAATCCACTGTATAAATACATACAGTGTGGCAAAAAAGTATTTAGTCAACTTGCACAATTGGTGGCTGACTAAATACTTTTTTGCCCCACTGTATGCCCTGTGTATAAACAGTAACTGAAAAACAATGTACAGTAGGATAAATAAATGTGATGTGCTACGTCGGGGATAAAGTATTTAAATAGACAGTGTGAAATGAGAGGTGACCAGTGGTTCAATGTGTGTGAGTGCGTGTATGTGCATTTGTTTGTGAGTATGAGGTGTGTGTTTGTGTATCAACAGTCTGATGGCCTGGTAAATAGAAGCAGTTTCAATCTCTCTGTCTTAGCTTTGATGCACCTGTACTGTCTCTGTCTGTCGGACGGTAGCCGAGTGAACAGGTGGCTGAGGTCCTTAATGATCTTCTTGGCCTTTACTTTGACTTCGGGTGCCGTCGATGTCCTGGAGGGCAGGCAGCGTGACTCCGGTAATGCGTTAGACTGCCCACACTACCCTCTGGAGAGCCATGATGCAGTTGAGGGCAGAGCAGTTGCTCTACCAGGCGGTGATGCAGCCCAACAGAATGCTCTCAATGGTGCATCTGTAGAAGTTTTTGAGAGTCTTAGGGGCCTGGAATTTCTTCATCCACCACAATGTCGGGGTGCCGAGACCATTTCAGGTCCTCAGTGATGTGCACGCCGAGGAACTTGAAGTGCTTGACCCTATCCAATCTCTCGTATTGCCTCTGTCTTTGCTTCTCCAGTGTTCATTTGAAAAATGAAGTCCCCATGGATCCCATGCTGTCTAGGTTTACTGTTGTTGTTTGATGTGTGCTATGCCTTGAATGGTGACAAAAGGCCGAATTTTGTCCTGATGATGGTCGATGACTTGGGGATTGGAGACTTGGGCTGCTATGGAAACACAACCTTGCGGTAAGTCACAGTGATATAAACTGCAACAGGCTTTTTTTTTCATGTTCTTTCCCATGTTTCTAAGCATGGCTTTCCTGCATTACATAGACTTCTCACTTGTAGCTGTGATTCCAAACAAAAATGTACATCCTCGGAAGACAACGTTCTGTTATATTCCTTTTATTCTGACTTCTAATTCTTGCTGTGCCTCTGTGCTCACCTTTTAAAACCTCCTTCCAGATGATGAGCCCAGCTGGGTGGTAATGTGCTGTGTCGTTGTGTCTGCAGGACCCCCAACATCGACATGCTGGCTCAGGAGGGGGTGAGGCTGACGCAGCACATCGCTGCGGCCCCCCTCTGTACGCCCAGCAGGGCAGCCTTCCTGACGGGCCGATACCCGATACGATCCGGTGAGGCGAGTCATAAACAACAAATCAAATGTTATAAGTCACATGCGCCGAACGGGCGTAGACTTTACTGTGAAATAGTCAAAATAGTAACACAATAGCAATAAAATATACTACAACAACAACAGCAAGAGCTCAATGTGTATCCTATCCTCCTAGTACTATAATCTGATCACTTAACAGATCACTAGCTTGTATTGATAGGCCTTACGAGTATTATGTGGTGTTAGGGATGCATTAGTTAGGCTATGTGGAGAGAGCAGTTCATAGGACAGGATAACTAGCACGTTGACCACAATGCAGCAGGTTGAATAGTACGTCATCATTCCACTGTATAATTGTATACTTTGTTACTCTCCCCACTTTGTGATTTGATATCCGTTTTTGATCCTATTTTTTTTGTCTTGAACAGGTATGGCCGGCCTTGGACGGTTAGGGGTTTATATCATCTCTGCTGCATCTGGCGGTCTTCCCAGTGAAGAAGTCACCTTTGCCAAGGTGGCCAAACAACAGGGCTACGAGACTGCTCTCATAGGTGAGCCAAAGTCCTCTCCTTTGTTACTGTGTAAAGCGTCTTTAGGTCCATGAAAAACTCTACATATAACCCATTTATTATCGTCATGAGTATGTATCAATACTTCTCACTTTGGGAATAGGGAACACGCAGAAGCAGTGACAGTTCATTTGATTGGTTGCAGCAATGTGTCTGTTTTGTTTGAATGTCTTTAAAATTCTGACTGTATAGCTATGATTGATTTGATTTGAACAGTATAATAGCTTTCGTACTCGTATTGGCTTCTCAATGGTTGCCCAGACAACAGCCTACAGCACATTTACATGTGAGTTGACATTCAAGGTCTTGTTCTTTGATGTGCAATATGCCTCACAGGCTTTTCAGTAACCCAAGTTGACATATTATTAAATGTAATAATTGGCTTTATCAAGCTTTTTTCTCCACTGTTGAAAACACTTTGTTGCCTTTCAAGGTCGTTGTTCTTTGAAGATGCCTTAAGTTGCCAGTCTATATGGTCCGTCACCTGGCTGCTTCTTTCCACTGTAGGAAAATGGCACCTTGGTCTTCACTGTGAGAGGAACGACGACTTCTGTCACCACCCCAGTGCTCACGGCTTCGACCACTTCTACGGTATAACCCTGACCAACCTACGTGACTGTCAGCCCGGCCACGGCTCCATCTTTACCAATGTCCAAGCACACATACCATTCAAGGTGATGTACAGTGTACAATACATGTTTATGACGTACACTATTTTGGTTTAACCTTTTTAAATTAAAATCAAAAATATATGTTCTGCTGACAATAATGACAATTCATGTTTGTCTTTAATGCAGGGTTTAATCTAAACTGCATGTACAGTGGGGCAAAAAATTATTTAGTCAGCCACCAATTGTGCAAGTTCTCCCACTTAAAAAGATGAGAGAGGCCTGTAATTTTCATCATAGGTACACTTCAACTGTGACAGACAAAATGAGAAAAGAAATCCAGAAAATCACATTGTAGGATTTTTAATGAATTTATTTGCAAATTATGGTGGAAAATAAGTATTTGGTCAATAACAAAAGTTTATCTCAATACTTTGTTATATACCCTTTGTTGGCAATGACAGAGGTCAAACGAGGTTTTCACACACTGTTGCTGGTATTTTGGCCCATTCCTCCATGCAGATCTCCTCTAGAGCAGTGATGTTTTGGGGCTGTTGCTGGGCAACAGACTTTCAACTCCCTCCAAAGATTTTCTATGGGGTTGAGATCTGGAGACTGGCTAGGCCACTCCAGGACCTTGAAATGCTTCTTACGAAGCCACTCCTTCGTTGCCCGGGCGGTGTGTTTGGGATCATTGTCATGCTGAAAGACCCAGCCATGTTTCATCTTCAGTGCCCTTGCTGATGGAAGGAGGTTTTCACTCAAAATCTCACGATACATGGCCCCATTCATTCTTTCCTTTACACGGATCAGTCGTCCTGGTCCCGTTGCAGAAAAACAGCCCCAAAGCATGATGTTTCCACCCCCATGCTTCACAGTAGGTATGGTGTTCTTTGGATGCAACTCAGCATTCTTTGTCCTCCAAACACGACGAGTTGAGTTTTTACCAAAAAGTTATATTTTGGTTTCATCTGACCATATGACATTCTCCCAATCTTCTTCTGGATCATCCAAATGCTCTCTAGCAAACTTCAGACGAGCCTGGATATGTACTGGCTTAAGCAGGGGGACACGTCTGGCATTGCAGGATTTGAGTCCCTGGCGGCGTAGTGTGTTACTGATGGTAGGCTTTGTGACTCTGGTCCCAGCTCTCTGCAGGTCATTCACTAGGTCCCCTCGTGTGGTTCTGGGATTTTTGCTCACCGTTCTTGTGATCATTTTGACCCCAAGGGGTGAGATCTTGCGTTGAGCCCCAGATCGAGGGAGATTATCAGTGGTCTTGTATGTCTTCCATTTCCTAATAATTGCTCCCACAGTTGATTTCTTCAAACCAAGCTGCTTACCTAGTGCAGATTCAGTCTTCCCAGCCTGGTGCAGGTCTACAATTTTGTCTCTGGTGTCCTTTGACAGCTCTTTGGTCTTGGCCATAGTGGAGTTTGGAGTGTGACTGTTTGAGGTTGTGGACAGGTGTCTTTTATACTGATAACAAGTTCAAACAGGTGCCATTAATACAGGTAACGAGTGGAGGACAGAGGAGCCTCTTAAAGAAGAAGTTACAGGTCTGTGAGAGCCAGAAATCTTGCTTGTTTGTAGGTGACCAAATACTTATTTTCCACCATAATTTGCAAATAAATTCATTAAAAAACCTACAATGTGATTTTCTTTTCTCATTTTGTCTGTCATAGTTGAAGTGTACCTATGATGAAAATTACAGGCCTCTCTCATCTTTTTAAGTGGGAGAACTTGCACAATTGGTGGCTGACTAAATACTTTTTTGCCCCACTGTATAGAGAATCGTTCTGCTACATCTGAATTCCTTGCCGCTTGGGGTTTTAAGCTGGATTTCTGTAATAGCACTTTGTGACATCTGCTGATGTAAAAGGGCTTTCTAAATGCATTAGATTTGTCTACAGTTTACTCTCCAATAGTCAGCACCTCTACAGCCATTTTGGAATGTGCTTCAGCTCATGCTTTTGACTACAGTGTTGCGTTGAGCATTTGAACCTTTATTTATGTGTCCTGGTGTAGCATGCGGTCACGGATCTGTTTCTGCTCTTGCCAACTCCATTGCTGTCACTGTCAAGCCAAACACAGTGAGAAGGAGTTGGCATGATGGCATAAACGGACTGGTAATCAGACTAGTTTTAATGTTTGTTGTATGTAGTTTGTTTGGCTTTTTAGCTATAAAGAAACATGTCCCTCAGGGATATAGGATAGTAATGATTCTCAACTCTACCCTACAAGACCCTGGGAGTGGGTGTGGCTACCGTGACCCTCCTGCATGCGAGGGGTGTGGTCACCGTGCGGAGGAAGTTGGTTCTGAGCGCGGTGGCGTTGGTGGGCGCGGCGGCGGCCATCTTTGGCACATTCGTCGCCACGTTCCCCTACTTCAACTGCTTTCTGATGAGGAACCGGGAAGTGGTGGAGCAGCCGTATGTCTCGGAGAACCTGACCCAGAGAATGACAGATGAAGCAGTGGACTTTTTAGAAAGGTGTGTGTTGAGTTTTTAAAATGTATATTTCCCCTACTATGTGATAGACTGAGACGGAATAGAAGCCAAATCAAGTGTTTGTGTGTGCGTGAGTGTGTTTGATTATTGATGTTTGTTTGTGTCTTGCATGTGGGAAGAAACTCTGAAGGGCATGTAAGGAAAGTGTGTGTAAAGGGCTGGTGTCCTAGGTGACCCTGTCTGTAAAATGAAAGCATACTGTACACAGTAGTTTGCATTGTTGTCGTACAATTATTTTCTTCCATTTACACTGTGTTTGTTGACTATTTTGACAGGAACTCTGCACTACCCTTCCTGTTGTTCTTCTCCTTCATCCAAGTGCACACGGCCATGTTTGCATCGCCAGCCTTCCAGGGGACCAGTCAGCACGGTATCTATGGAGATGCTGTTCACGAAGTAGACTGGAGTGTAGGTAAGACTTGATATTTACTTTATATTGCTGTATGGTCTTCTTTTTTTTTGTCCAATAATATAAGGTTGGAAGATTTAAAATGTCCACACTAATTATATTTGAAAGGTTGGAAGATTTGATTGACTTTTACCTAAATGTAGCAAAAAAAAGTCACTGTCAACTGTGTTTATTTGCAGCAAACTTAACATGTTTGAATATTTGTATGACCAAAACAAGATTCAGCAACTGAGACATGAACTCAACAAGTTCCACAGACATGTGACTAACAGAAATTGAATAATGTGTCGCTGAACAGAGGGGGGAAGGTCAAAATCAAAAGTAACAGTCAGCATCTGGTTTGGCCACCAGCTGCATTAAGTACTGCAGTGCATCTCCTCATGGACTGCACCAGATTTGCCAGTTCTTGCTGTGAGATGTTACCCCAGTCTTCCATCAAGGCACCTGCAAGTTCCCAGACATTTCTCATGGGAATGGCCCTAGCCCTCACCCTCCGATTCAACAGGTCCCAGACATGCTCAATGGGATTGAGATCTGGGCTCTTCGCTGGCTATGGCAGAACACTGACATTCCTGTCTTGCAGGAAATCACTCACAGAACGAGCAGTATGGCTGGTGGCATTGTCATGCTGGAGGGTCATGTCAGGATGAGCCTGCAAGATGGGTACCACATGAGGGAGGAGGATGTCTTCCCTGTAACGCACAGTGTTGAGATTGCCTGCAATGACAACAAGCTCAGTCTGATGATGCTGTGACACACCGCCCCTGACCACAATGGACCCTCAACCTCCAAATCGATCCCGCTCCAGAGTACAGGCCTCGGTGTAATGCTCATTCCTTCGACGATAAACGCGAATCCGACCATCACACCTGGTGAGACAAAACCGTGACTCGTTGGTGAAGAGCACTTTTTGCCAGTCCTGTCTGCTCCAGCGATGGTGAGTTTGTGCCCATAGGTGACATTGTTACCGGTAATGTCTGGTGAGGACCTGCCTTACAACAGGCCTGCAAGCCCTAAGTCCAGCCTCTCTCAGCCTATTGCGGACAGTCTGAGCACTGATGGAGGGATTGTGCTTTCCCAGTGTAACTCGGGCAGTTGTTGTTGCCATCCTGTACCTTTCCTGCAGGTGTGATGTTCAGATGTACCGATCCTGTGCAGGTGTTGTTACACGTGGTCTGCTACTGCGAGAACTATGAACTGTCTGTCCTGTCTCCTTGTCTTAGGCGTCTCACAGTACGGACATTGCAATTTATTGTCCTGGCCACATCTGCAGTCCTCACGCCTCCTTGCAGCATGCCTAAGGCACGTTCACACAGATGAGCAGGGACCCTGGGCATCTTTCTTTTGGTGTTTTTCAGAGTCAGTAGAAAGGCCTCTTTAGTGTCCTAAGTTTTCATAACTGTGACCTTAATTGCCTACCGTCTGTAAGCTGTTAGTGTCTTAACGACCGTTCCACAGGTGCATGTTCATTAATTGTTTATGGTTCATTGAACACGCCTTGGAAACAGTGTTTAAACCATTTACAATGAAGATCTGTGAAGTTATTTGAATTTTTACAAATTATCTTTGAAAGACAGGGTCCTGAATAAGGGCTGTTTCTTTTTTTGCTGAGTTTATTATGTCATGTTTCATAACATCTGTTCTTAGGTCAGCTCATGCAGACTCTGGACCGGTTGAACCTGAGGGAGAACACACTGGTGTACCTGACCTCAGACCAGGGTGCACACCTTGAGGAGATCTCAGTCCGGGGGGAGGTGCACAGAGGCTGGAACGGGATATACAAAGGTACGGTCTGTTACAGCTTCAGAAGAACAGGTCAACAGAGACCGAACAACCAGATGTCGAATTTTCGGTTAAAACAGATTTTTTTTGTTAATAGGTTACATTTTTTTTTAATAGGAGAAAAAATACTCAACCTAGAAGTGCATGTGCAGAGAGGCTTTAGCTTGCATCTGCAGTGGTTTAGTAGGGTATATTAATAGGAATGTAAATGGGAAGTCAGAGCCAGTCAATGTATAGAATAATAGATCACTAGATAAATAGCTCAGATTATCTAAATGTCCTAAGAGACGAGATGTTTCCATGAAAGGTTCTGGCAAGCCTTATATTTTGGGTCGAGTGATAAAGGACTTCCCATATTCTCAGTCCTCACACAGTGCTTCGATCTGTCTCTGAGCAGCCGGGAAATCCACCAATTGGGAGGGGGGGATCCGAGTTCCAGGACTGCTCCGTTGATCTGGGATGTTACCTGCAGGGAAAGACATTGATGAACCCACCAGCAACATGGACATCTTCCCTACTGTGGTGAAGCTAGCCGGAGGGACGGCACTGGGGGACAGGTGAGTGCTGTGAAATTGCTGAGGTCTGAGGGGTTTTGTTTGTTCATTGACTTCTATTGCTATGGGTAAGCCCAAAGCACTTGGTAGGTTTTCTAGCAGCCTCGCCTGTCAGTCAAAACTACAGCGTTTGGAATCTAGGTCACCATAGAAATGATATGCACTCTGTGCTCTGAATCACCCTCTAGCTAGAGACATTATATTCACAATAGGTGTCACAAGGGACCTGCTAGAAAAAAATCTCAGCTAATGAAAAAGCTCTCAAAACGGATCAGGCTGATCTAAACCTTTGATCAAAGGTTTTCATGGGCCTTTGAGGTCTCGCTGCCTACGCAAAGGATCATTCCTACAGTGTGCTCCATTTCTGTGTCTCAGAGATAATCTATTGTGTTGTTTGTGTGTGTCTTCTCTTCCTAGAGTGATAGACGGTCATGACCTCATGCCCCTGCTGCAGGGGAAAGTTGAGAGATCAAAGCACGAGTTTCTCTTCCATTACTGTAACGCCTACCTCAACGCTGTCAGGTGGCAGCCTCCCAACAGTAAGTCCACATTTCCAATGTAATAGTTTTAAGAATGCAATTGAATTAGCAGTAGCAGTGCTGCTAATTATGATTTGAGTAATAATTCCAATGGTAAACTACTATGGTGGTTGTAATTCATTGTAAATCTTTAAGGTTATACAATATGGAAGTTGTTCTTTTTCACTCCGGACTTCTACCCCGAGAACGGGACAGCCTGCATGCATACCCATGCCTGTTTCTGCACCACATCCTACGTGACCTACCACGACCCCCCTTTGCTCTTTGACCTCTCCCGCGACCCCTCGGAGACCACACCCCTGACCCCAGACACGGAACCTGCCTTCCACTCGGTCCTGGAGAAGATCCTGGCCGCGGTGGCTCTCCATAAGGAGTCCATCACCCCCGTTCAGGACCAGCTCGCTCCGGGACACGTCCTATGGAAGCCCTGGTTGCAGCCCTGCTGCTCCTCCCTGTCCCAGCTCTGCAGGTGTGAGAGAGATGGTGGGAGACACGGCCACCGGAGCACTGCGGCGGCAGAGGCAGACTCTCCACAGGACCAGCACATCATTGCTTAACACTGAGGGGAGGGTAACGTAGGAACCCAGAACCAATCTTTTAGTGGGTATGTAAACAATCTGTGACAAGAGACAAACGGCAGGGAAATGACCCCCATTTAAATGTTTGATTTAACCAGGTAGGCCATTTGAGAACAAGTTCTCATTTACAACTGCGACCTGGCATTTTAACTGGGCTTGTGGGTAGAAGTGACTTGGATCTACTTTACGTGTGTATGTGACTTCACTGGGTGATCTGTAATAACAGACATTTTAGTATTTGGCCTCTCAGGAACACATCCCGTAAAATATCCAGTAAATTGCATTGCCTATGCTTGCTCCCTGAGGGGTTTATGCAGATGCTGCTATTTGGACTAAAATGTATTTTAAAGCACTTTTTGACAAATGTATTTGTAAAAAAAAAAAAAAAGAAGAAAAGCGCAATATGAATCAAATGTGATTGTTGAGGCCAGTCCTCAAATATATAAAGTAACCAGTATATATAGAGGAGAAACCTAGCACATTGTACAGGAGAGGAGAGCAACTCGATGCACTGATTAGCACAAGGTCCACCTCAAGTTGGGGAATTTCTTGTCTTATTCTCCGGGGCACTACAATAACCCTGTGTTACCCTTGCAGGGTACCGATGATCATTTAATCACTGTTCATCATTTAGACTCTACGGGGTCTCTGTAAAAGGCATCTGCACATCCAAGAAGCAATGAAACTGAGTGGTCAACCGACATGAAAAGACATGGCTGTATTAGCAAATAGAGCTGTATTAAGACGTTCAGTAGAGCTGCCGTGTCTAATGCCAACAGTCAGTACAGAGTCAGCCAGAGTCCCTGAGTCACACACGGCTCATCCCCCTGTGGCCACAGCCAGCCGTAAATCTTCATCACCCAGGCTAGCTTTAAGCTTAGCTCTTCATTTGATCTCAGGTTTTCAGGGACATTTAGTTAATATGTATCTTATTCTCCCTTTAACTCCTATATCCATCAGCCTATTTGTCAAAAAACTACCATTAGCAAATCTCTGAATATTAAGGAGTACTCCCTCTCCCCTGTTCAGTCATTTATATGATGGATGCTGAATGCTGATTTATTTTTGCGCGTTCCCACACACCCACTATGCGTTGCATTTTATACCATGTGTTATTTTTGTTACCACGTGTTAATTTGTTTCAACACATTTTTCTAATGTAAACGAATAATGATCTGATTTGTGTGGGGTACCAGCTACAACAGCACTACTGTTGCTACCAATAACTACCAGAACCAACTACAGAACTACAGCGACGATCACTAGAACTGTATTCTACTTGACTGGTATTCTGACAATGTGTATAAATCTAATTATTTTCCTCCATCCATGGCCCTGTGATCACAGTGGCTGATCATTATTTGATCCATCCACAACAGAGTTTGGCAGTGATAGAAGCCAGCTGTTTATCTCGTCTTTCACTCGGGTCTGCGTCCCAAATGGCACCCTATTCCCTACATAGTGCACCACTTTTGACCAGTGGCCGGGGCTCTGGTCAAAAGTAGTGCACTATTTAGAGTGCCATTTGGGATGCAACCCCGTGTGTTGGCTTGGCCGCTGGTCCATCACATCCAGCCCAGCCTCTCTGCTCCCGGACGCCAGAGAAGTGGAGCGCAGCACAGCGCTGCTTGGACAGGCCTGCCAATGCACATGTGCACCTCAGAGATATGGCACCCTATTTATCTTAGACCTGGGCCCATACAGTTGAAGTCGGAAGTTTACATACACTTAGGTTGGAGTCATTAAAACTAGTTTTTACAACCACTCCACAAATGTCTTGTTAACAAACTATAGTTTTGGCAAGTCGGTTAGGAAATCTACTTTGTGCATGACACAAGTCATTTTTCCAACTGTTGTTTACAAACAGATTATTTCACTTATAATTCACTGTATCACAATTCCAGTGGGTCAGAAGTTTACATACACTAAGTTGACTGTGCCTTTTAAACAGCTTGGAAAATTCCAGAAAATGATGTCATGGCTTTAGAAGCTTGTGATAGGCTAATTGACATCTATTGAGTCAGTTGGAGGTGTACCTGTGGATGTATTTCAAGGCCTACCTTCAAACTCAGTATCTCTTTGCTTGACAGAAATCAGCCAAGTCCTCAGAAAAAACAATGTAGACCTTCACAAGTCTGGTTCATCCTTGGGAGCAATTTCTAAACACCTGAAGGTACCACGTTCATCTGTACAAACAATAGTACGCAAGTATAAACACCATGGGACCACGCAGCCATCATACCGCTCAGGAAGGAGACGTGTTCTGTCTCCTAGAGATGAATGTACTTTGGTGCGAAAAGTGCAAATCAATCCCAGAACAACAGCAAAGAACCTTGTGAAGATGCTGGAGGAAACGGGTACAAAAGTATCTATATCCACAGTAAAACAAGTCCTATATCGACATAACCTCAAAGGCCACTCAGCAAGGAAGAAGCCACTGCTCATTAAACCGCCATAAAAAAGCCAGACTACGGTTTGCAACTGCACATGGGGATAAAGATCGTACTTTCTGGAGAAATATCCTCTCGTCTGATGAAACAAAAATAGAACTGTTTGGCCATAATGACCATCATTATGTTTGGAGGAAAAAGGGGGAGGCTTGCAAGCCGAAGAACACCATCCCAACTGTGAAGCATGGGGTTGGCAGCATCATGTTGTGGGGGTGCTTTGCTGCAGAAGGGACTGGTGCACTTCACAAAATAGATGGCATCATGAGGAAAGAAAATTATGTGGATATATTGAAGCAACATCTCAAGACATCAGTTAGGAAGTTAAAGCTTGGTGGTAAATGGGTCTTCCAAATGGACAATGACCCCAAGCATACTTCCAAAGTTGTGGCACAATGGTATAAGGACAACAAAGTCAAGGTATTTGAGTGACCATCACAAATCCCTGACCTCAATCCTATAGAAAATTTGTGGGCAGAACTGAAAAAGCGTGTGCAAGCAAGGAGGCCTACAAACCTGACTCAGTTACAACAGCTCTGTCAGGAGGATTGGGCCAAAATTCACCCAACTGGGAAGCATGTGGAAGGCTACACAAAACGTTTGACCCAAGCTAAACAATTTAAATGCAATGCTACCAAATACAAATTGAGTGTATGTATGCTTCTGACCCACTTGGAATGTGATTAAATAAGTAAAAGCTTAAATAAATCATTCTCTCTACTATTATTCTGACATTTCACATTCTTAAAATAAAGTGGTGATCCTAACTGACCTAAGATAGGGAATTTTTACTAGGATTAAATGTCAGGAATTGTGAAAACTGAGTTTAAATATATTTGGCTACGGTGTACGTAAACTTCCGACTTCAATTGTATGTGTCTGGTCAAAAGTTGCCCACTTTATAGGACCATAGGGTGTCAAAAGTCCTAGGTTCAGGATCGGGACAAGGGGAGGATGTTTTTCTTGAACTGAATGTTTGTGTGACCTAGTGCAATACTTACCCCCACTCAGCCATATTTGAATGGTACAAGTGCAACAGCAATGTCTGGTAGGACATCTGATGATCATATTGCTTACTTTGCTTTTTCATTTGTTATTCAAATGAATGTAGCTGCTGGACTTTTAAGGACCTCTCACCGTCGAGGGATTGCGACATAAATGCAAGGGTTTGCAATCATAATGCAAAGCCTTTATCCAATCAACTGCACACACACGTAACTGTTTCCAGGTGTGGAGGAGAACATACTGCAGTAGGCAGTGGAATAATGAAATGTACAGATGCTTCTTTTAGTTGGTACGTTCCCTGTAGAATAGCCCCTCTGGTCTTCTAGTGTTATTTAGAGTTTTCCTCAGAGAGAGAGAGAGAGAAAACCTCAATAATATTAAACCAGAAGCCAGGGAATCTATGTCCCCAGGTGTTAATTACAACTGTGGACAAAAATTTGGCTCATTATTAGCAACAGCAGGGAGGCTGGATAGCGGTAGGAAAACACCATGGTTACTTCACTTTAGTGTGTGGATGGTAAATCCTGTTTACTTACAGGACTGTGTGGCCTAGTTGGTGGTGTACAACTGATGTGCAATTCATTTGACACACTGATTGTGATACAACAGACATTTCTATGACATCACGGAAATGTTTACATAGTCATTGTGTGGTTTCTGATCAAGCTAAATCTCAGCTTTACTGTACAGATCTGCGCTTTGCCCTCATGCTGATGAGTGTGCAGTGCCAAACATATTTATTTAAACTCTTTTTGGACAATTATGCTTTTATCAGTCACATTGGGATTGTAGTTATAATAATTCAGCCTTGTGTTAATAGACAGATATGGTTCTTTGTTTTGGGGTTAGATTATTTCAGCAATTGCTACTAGATTTGAAGGCAGTGAGTAATTTAAACAGCACATTTTGCCTTGGTATCCTCAGAAGATCCGGAGGGAGGTGTGTAGTGAGTGTGTGTGTGGGGAAATGATCTTGAACACAGTGCACGTCGATACCCTAGGACCGTAAGAAATTAAATGGTTCCTCAGAAGGAGAGAAGAACGTGCAGAGTTCAAACAACCATTTCTATGGTAACATCAAAGGGGTACTCCATCCTTGTCCTGGAGGAGCTGAAGGACCTCTGCTAGGTTAGCGTGACTCCACTGCCCGTTATATTATGTACTTCTGTGAAGTGCCTTACTGATTTCCCCATCGCCTGCCACTGCTGGCTCAGGGGTAATGGATCGCTGCTGGAAATTGGTGAGGCGTGTTCAAAGACTGATTTTCCACAAGGAAGTCCATCAAGCCCAGTTACCTCACATGGGAGATATAGTTACATGCTGATATTCCAACGTCTCCTCAGATTATAGAGTTATTACTGTTGATTGTATGGGCTACAGTGGATTTGCAGTGAATGTGCAAAGAGCAAATTATACATTTTTACTTACATTGTCTATGTCTTATCACAAAATCTAAAATCATGTGAATGCACCACATTTAAAAGTAGTAAAAACACTAAAAACAAAATTCTCAATTGAAATTGCAACCCTACTAGATCCAGTTCCCTTTTCATCAGAAACACCACTGCATCGTCATGACCCTCTACAATACTGGTTCATCCTTTCCTCTAAAGGAGGGGATAAGGACTGGTTTAACCTGATGATGTTCTCCTTGGAAAACTGAGGGATAAAAACAACACAAAACATTAACAAAAATGTCCGCATATCAAACCAATTTAAATACTGCAAAAGAACTGTGTTCAGGCAGCCACTAAATTACAGTTCTGCATCATGCAAAATGATGTGCAAAACCATTCCCTGAATGCTATACACACACTTGTCTATGTGTACTGTCTGTATCCCTGTGAACATGTAATAACCATTACGTCCATGTTGGCCAGTTTGAGGGGGAGGTTCATGAGCCCTCTGTGTTTTGGGCAGAAAATGAATAAACAAACAAAAAAGTAACAGTAAGCTCGTAAAGGATAACATCCATGGGTTGAGTTTGAGATGCAGCTAAAGTGATTACCTGTCCTTGTCATTCCACCGGTTTGATTCCAGCATAGACGGGCACAAAACGACTGGCCAAGAGTGCCTTCAATTAAAAGAAGCAAAGGAATTAGGTCAGACCAAATCCAAAAATATGTAGTGAAAGAGATTTTGAAATGTTCCTTGACCCACACATATTGCAAGATATGAATTGCTCGGTCACTTGACTGAGTTTGAAACACAGAACCAACCCAACAATGCAGTGTATCGGGGGAAAACAATGGCCGTGCTCCTCATAAACATTTACAACATTTTGTGTTAAAGCCAAGGTTTATAGTAAGATACAGTAATATAATCGGCTCAGGCTTGTGGCAGGCTAGCTTTATGAGGTCCTCCCTGGAGGCTAAACTGGATAGGATGGTGTTCTTGCCACTTTTTGAATGCGTTATAGAGATGTGAAGGCGATTGCCTGCTTTACTGTGGGCATCGCCAGGCAGAAACTCCTCGATGTCCTCCCTGGGGAGAACAAAGGGACAGATGCTTTTTTGTCATGTTTTTAATAATTCATTTAACAACACTGTACGGCTCTATAATAAAGCACGCACTTATTACACAATCTGTTGGCTGTGTAATGTGTGCACTTAATGAAGACACAAATGCGACCATTGTTCAGTTCTATAGCCTTAGGTTGAATTTACTCCCACACATGAATAGCTCCATTTATTACAAAGAAGGTGTTACAAAAGAAAGAAAATGTACATAACACCCAGTTATCTAGGTGTTAAAGAAATACAGTGTACAAAACATTAAGAGCACTTATTCTCATTCAACCCAACCAACTGGGTCTCTGTTTTTCTGCCTGTCTATGTGTGCATATGCATCTGAATATGACTGTTCTGTACACTGAGTATACAACACCTGCTCTTTCCATGACAAGACTGGCCAGGTGAAAGCTATGATCCCTTATTATGAAGGTGTTCCTAATCTTGGTATACTCAGCGTGTAGCTCTCTCAGAGTTATATTAAGTGACTACCTGAGTGTAAGCATGACGTTATATCCAGGACTCACAGCTCCAAGCCTCTGGCATCTTTGGCAAATCTGAAGGTAAATTCTTTGGCAATGGATAAAGACCAAATGTATCAACCAGCAGTAGGCCTAAACGCAACAACAAATGTACAAGGAATAGAGGAATAGGATAATGAGGAAGACCGTATCTTACCTCTAGTTTGTCTGGAGCAGTGATCATGACTGCAGCCACCAGAGCTCCAGCACATGACCTGAGAGAGCCCAGCAGCTTGTCTCCATGTCTCAGTATGGCTCCACATGGTAGATACCCAGGAATCCACACGCAGCAAAATAAAGGTTCACCACTGGCACTGTCATATCTATAAAGAGAACATAGCTAGCATTATTCATTGAATAAACTATGAAGTTAATTGACAAACATAGCTACTGTAACTTCACCAGTGAAATATTGTGTAAAAAGCCTAATCAAATCCATATTAGCACAGTGGGATTTTGGAGCTAGATAAACCTGATGTGGGCAACTGTAGTAGGCTAGGCTAAACAACATAGCTAGGCTTATTCACTCATTACAGAAGCAGTCAAACTAGTACTGTAAACTACAACAAGCATGTCCCTGCACGTTAATAACAAGCGTAGTATTCAAGGTTAATCTACACATGCATAAAAATACTACCTTACTGTTTATGGTGGCATTACGGTTTTAGAAACAATTGCAGTAAACTAAAACGGCTTGTTCTGCACTTCTGTATTAATATTGATGACAATGTAAAGAAGTGCTGGATTAGTGATGGGTCGTTCGCGAACGAGTCGGCTCTAAGAGCCGGCTCTTGTAGGTGAATGTTGGGAGCCGGCTCGCATATCAGAAGAGCCGAATCTATTTATAAAAATATATAAAAATTAAGAAATTCAAAGAACGAAAAAAGAAATGAAACAATATAGGCCTAGATGCTCAAGCGCGCACATTCGTTCTGACTGTCTGCTCAGATTAACAGCCTCACCTGTTGTTTTGTGTCAATCAGACACGCAGTGTCAACCAATGAACCAAAGATGCGTGAGGGAGAGCCGAGCCAACTCACTCACAGTCACACACTTAGCAGCCGAGGAGAGAGAGGAAGGACAGCTGTGAAAACAACAGCTGGAGAATGAGTCTGAAGCACAGTAGCATTTTGATGCATTTTAGTAATGTAGACCATGTTAGAGCACAGTGTAGAATTTGCCAAAACAAAGTCTCATATAAAGTCGGTTCTACGTACAACCTACACCGGCATGTGCGAACTGTCCACCCAACTGTGAAGCTAGCTGTAGTGGAGCTTCGAGAAACTAGCGGGCCTGCTAGTGATAGTGGTGGAGCCAGCACCTCCACACGTGGAGATGTATCCACTCAGTCAAGTAGGCCTACTCCACGACCCACAGCAACGCAGTCGTCTATGGCCCAGTTCATGCCAAAGTCTATGTCTGTAGCAAAACAAGGACAAATTGATATTGCATTGGCTTAAATGATTGCCACTGATTTCCAGCCGTTTTCGATCGTGGAGGACAGAGGTTTAAGAAATTATAGTAATAGTCTAAGTCCAATGTACACAATTCCAAGCAGGAAAACCCTTTCAAAATCACTTATTCCACAACTGTATGAGAGCACACAGGCTTCAGTGCGGGAAAGAGTCCAAAAAGCTTCTGCAGTTTGTCTTACCACTGACTGCTGGACATCAAGGGTAACCACTTCTTACATGTCGGTTACATGTCACTTCATTGAAGATTTTCCGATGTCTAGCTGTCTTCTGGACTGCTTTGAGTTCAGCGACAGACACACCTCAGAGAAATTGGCAGAGGAACTGTTGAGAGTGGCCAGAGAATGGCAAGTAGATGGCAAAGTGGTATGTTGTGTTAGCGACAATGCAGCTAACATAACCAAAGTCATGAACATTTTAAAATGTCTTGCCCACACAATCAACCTGATTGTAAGAGATGCTCTGAAGGTGATGAAGCCCACTGTGGGCAAAGTGAAAGCAGCTGTGGAATACTTCCACTGAAAAACTAAAGTCTACACAACGCCAGATGGGGATGCCTGAGCTGAGGCTTAAACAAGGCTGTACTACAAGTTGAAATTCAACATGTTATATGTTGAAGCGGTTTCTTGAGTCAAAGGATGCCATCATCTCTACCCTGGCCATTGTCAATGCACCTGTTGATGCTCTGACCCAAGAATAATGGGAGGTGGTGGAGGAGGTGTGCAGAGTCCTGGAACCCTTTGAGCAGGTCACTGTGGAGATCAGTGGAGAGAGGTACAGTAAGCAGTTATTACTACATCATTATTTAATCCAGTATTATATATGTGTATGAGCAGTAGATGAGAATGTAGTATCAGTAGACAAAACATGAACCTGAACTAATAAGTTACTGTTCTCTCTTTTCAGCTATGTGACAGCCTCAAAAATGATACTCCTGTGTCAGGGTCTGCAGTGAATCACAGCCAGCCGCCAGAGAGAAGCAAATGTAACCACAGGACATGTGACAGAGTTGATGGACACCCAATGTTCATCAATGGACATAAAGTTCCACAGAATGGAATATAATCACGTGCTATCAGAAACCGTTGCACTTGACCCTAGGTTTAAGAAGTTAGCCTTCGGTGATGCCAGAGTGATTGATGAGGCTCTTCAAAGAATAACCTCAGCAGCAGGGAGGGACATCCCCAGCAGTCAGCTGGCTCAGGCAACAGGAAGAAGAGGGATCAGATGGAGGAGAAGCACCAGCAGTAGTGCCACAAACGTCTGCTGTTTGGATGCTGTTTGACGAGAGAGCAACTGGGGATGCAGCACGAATGAATCCCACAGCAGATGCCATAATGGAGGTCCGATCCTATTTAGAGGATCCCCTCCAAAGGTCTGCAGATCCTCTGAGCTGGTGGAGGAACAAGGCCTCTGTCTACCCACGGCTTACTAAAGTCATGACAGGGAGAATCTACATAGTGGCCACATCCGTTCCCTCTGAGAGGGTCTTCTTGAAAACTAAACCGCATCAGCCCCTCGAAAGTGAAGCAGCTTGCATTTCTGAATGCAAATGTCTCAAAAGCTAAATATGGTCAGCATTGCTGTGTGCTGCTGGTTATAACATGGCAATAAAGAAGAGCGAGAAAAGGGGGACCAGTTTAATGTTTTAAGTGGGGTGCTGCAGTTTTGCACATTGTTATTTATTTTTCTTTGATGGTGCAATATTCTATTATTATGTTGTTCAGATTGTATTCGTTTTGAATTGTTACATTTATATGCACTTTGTTTAAATACACTAAAAAGTTATACTTTAAATGCACGTGTAATAGCATCCTTCTTTTATACATTTATTTCAATTTGTGGGATGCTGCGGTTTTGCAAATTGTTATTTATTTGTCTTTGATATGGTGCAATATTCCATTATGCTGTTCAGATTGTATTCGTTTTGAATGGTTTGATTTACAAAACTATCTGTTGAAATACGGTGGAATTGACTAAACCTATAAGAAAACATTGGAATACATGGACTGGTTTGTATTTGTGCAATGAAATGTCTAATGAACAAATTAGTACTTTGACATCTATAGCAGCAGCTGAGCTACAATAATGCATATTTTTTTCGGAGATGTCCCAGTATCTTCCAGCACATGTGTTCTGGCTTCCCCATACTCAGGCGTTAAACACTCTTAAAACTGTATCCCCACATTGGACAAGTAATAATAAACATAAAACCTAGCAGTCAAAAACAGATTTTTTCCATATAAACATTGTCTATGTTTCATGTAGGCTTTCCCTGGCGTGATGTTTTGATAACTCTGTAAATCTCTCTGACAAGTTGACTTTTATCAAAATATTTGTCTCTATTTTACTCTGATTCGAAAATGCTAATTAGCATCAAAATAGACATCAGGCAAGACTACAAATCCCTCCAAGCTCCGGCACATTATCGCTGACACCTTTGCTGTCAGCTAGCTAGCTACAAGCTACCTTGATCCAAAACGAAAGATATATTGAACATTTTCATGTATTTGTTGTCTCACTTATGCATTTCAGTGGAGGCTGCTGAGGGGAGGACGGCTCATAATAATGGCTGGAACGGAGCAAATGGAATGGCATGAAACACATGGAAACCATAGAAACCAGGCATTTGATACCATTCCACGAATTCTGCTCCAGCCATTACCACGAGCCCTTCCTCCCCAATTAAGGTGTCACCAACCTCCTGTGATGTAGCAGCAGTCAGATATTTACTTTGTGCCATGAAAACTAGGCCATTTTTTCCCCTACCTGTCCAGTTATACTTGGGTTCTCAGCACATCCTTTGACATCATTCTGTCTCAGTTGCAGTTTTCAAATTATGGCCTGTGAATCACAACGTTAAAGATGAGTGATCACAGCATTTCCACAGATTGAGCCATACACAATACAACTCAAAGGAAAACTCCACCCCAAAAATTATATTTTAGTATTTGTTTCATTAGTCCATGGTTGACATAGTCCCAAAATGTTTTGCTTGTCAGCAATCAAGTTTAAGATGTGTAACTTTCAAAATACAGAAATCATCCCTGTTTGATGCATTTTGTATCATATGATACTGCGTTTTTAATGTACAATATGTTCATACGATATCTGGTTGACTGACAAAATCAATGGTGGCCTCCTGGAGGTCAGGGCTCCCCCAAAACATTTAGGGAGGTGTCCTTCGTGCCAGGTCAGTAATTCAGCCATGATTACTACAAGGTTTAGAAAGCTGGCTAGACTAATTTACCTACCAATCTATACAATGGTAGCTCAAATGGGCTTATTGAGTGACTGTCAGTGACTGACATAAGAGGAAGAGTACTGATGCAGTATCAATTTTCGAAAATTGCAACCGTGTGTATTCTACTATACAGTAAGTTGAGACCCCGACTGAGTTCCCACATACATTTATTACTATTTTTAAAGTATCATATATTTGTCTAATGGTAAGTCTCCCACTGGCTGGAGTTCCGGTCATGTGTGTCAGTGGACAGGGTGAGGGAGACCTAGTCCCCTTTGTACTATTGGACTGACTGACCCAACTATACTGAACACAAATATAAACGCAACATGCAACAATTTCAATGATTTGACTGAGTTACAGTTCATATTTGGAAATCAGTTAATTGAAATAAATTCATTAGGCCCTAATCTATGGATTTCACATGACTGGGGAGCCAGCCCTAGCCAATCAGAATGACCCCCCCCCCCCCCCCCCCCCTTCCCAGACAATTCCGCAGGTGAAGAAGCCGGATGTGGAGGTCCTGGGGTGGCGTGGTCTGCGGTTGTGAGGCCGGTTGTACGTACTGCTAAATTCTCTAAAACGACATTGGAGGCGGCTTATGGTAGAAAAATTAACATTCAATTCTCCGGCAACAGCTCTGCTGGACATTCCTGCAGTCAGCATGTCAATTGCACACTCCCTCAAAACTTGAAATATCTGTGGCATTGTGTTGTGTGGCAAAACTGCACATTTTAGAGTGGCCTTTTATTGTCAACAGCACAAGGTGCACCTGTGTATTGATCAATCTGTTTAACCAGCTTCTTGATATGCCACACCTGCTAGGTGGATGGATTATTTTGGCAAAGGAGAAATGCTCCCTAACAGGGATGTTAACACATTTGTGCACAACATTTTAGAGAAATAAGCTTTTTGTGTGTATGAAACCAACGCTTTACATGTCACATTTATATTTTGGTTCAGTATACTGTATATTATACACACTCTCACTAATTACAATGATGAGCCTCCAAACCTTTAGAGGTGAACACCTGTATTATTAGTCTTCTTCAACCCATGGCTCTTTTGCCTGCTGTGACAAGTCATTTTGTATTATGAAGAATGAAGCCAGTGTCCCCCCATTTGGAAGAATGGGGCATGTGTGGTTTAATTGTTGTGGCCTGACTAGATTGCAGTTTGATGGCTCAACATCTTAAATGTGCCAGACAGGATCCTGCAGAAGGAGAACATATTGGACTGATTAATCGTCTGTCTTGTCTGCTGCCCTGCCAACGATGCCCACATATGGAGCCTCCTGTAAGGTACATGTAAGGTAGTAGGATGGAGGACTCTGTTGTGACCGAGTTAAAACAGCACAGGGGACCCCATGAAGACTATTGTCCTCTGATATTACAAAAATGTATGTTTTATTATCTCGGATTAATTGCATATTTTGTTGTCTGAAGCAAAACAATTATTTCATTTAGTTATTTTAATAATGTCTACATCCTAATTTACAGCAGTATTTTCAACCAGTTAATGAATTCTAATAGAGAGCCCAGTTTATCCCCCTCCTAAGGGTCCATCCACGTACATAACCTTATCATGTAATGACTTCAATGATAAACTAGTTGTGTATACGCTTATATTATTAGCTAGAGCTAGATAGCCTCTGTCTGTATCTCTCTATGCTTTAAGCCTGGTCCCAAGAGCTCAGTTCTTCCTGTGCAACCACACCAAACAGTCAGCACTTATTTCCCAAGGCCCCAGAATACCAGAACAATAGGAATTCTCCCCAGTCGCACACATAGTCCTTACCGGCTTGTCAGCACAAATTCCCTGCTCCTTTAGTCTTGCTTATGGTTATATATATATATATAATGTGCGTTAGACAGGTTACGCTCTCTAGAGAAAAACACTGGCTCTATCGTATCGTTCAGAAGTAGGTGTGTGGGTGGGTGGGTGGGTGATGGACTGTTTAAATAATGAAGTGGAGATAATGTATTAGCGGTGGGTGAAGTGTGGAGATGTCGTTAATAACACGGGTGAGGCGGGGAAACGTCTTTCTTCGTGGTTTAAACACAGACGAGGCCGAATCAGGTCTGACTGACTCAATAGTTCCCAGCACCACCATCTCTTTGATAAGCCCAACCAGTGTTGTTGAGTCTCATTATGTCAATGCTCCATGACACGCTCTCCTTATGAGACTACATGTAACTTTAAAACATTCCCTTATTCAATATGGCCCACTGTATGATCTTAAGGCAGACGTTGGAAGCCCGGCACCAATAACTGCCCATGGCAATGTACAATATGATAACTCTTGATTTACATGTGGATTCAATGAGACCAAAATAGCTATGAGTGTAAGTTGCATAAAATCTGAATCATATGAACCCCTCAAGCATGATAGCCTCTGTATACCCACTTACAACACAACACAAAGTAAGAAGGTGAAAAGCTTCAAGTGCCTCGGCGTACACATTACTGATGATCTGAAATGGTCCTCCCACACAGTCAGTGTGGTGAAGGCGCAACAGCGCCTCTTCAACCTCAGGAAGCTGAAGAAATTTGACTTGGCCCCTAAGACCCTCACAAATTTTCCAGTTGCACAATTGAGAGCATCCTGTCAGGCTGTATCCCCACCTGGTATGGCAACTGCACTGCCCGCAACCGCAGGGCTCTCCAGAGGGTGGTGCGGTCTGCACAACGCATCACGGGTGGCACACTGCCTGCCCTCCAGGACACCTACAGCACCCGATGTCACAGGAAGGCCAAAAAGATCATCAAGGACATCAACCACCCAAGCTACGGCCTGTTCACCCCGCTATCATCCAGAACGGAAGGTCAGCACAGGGGCATCAAAGCTGGGACTGAGTGACTGAAAAACAGCTTCTATCTCAAGGCTATCACAGTATTTTAGTCAATGACACTCCGACATTGCTCATCCTAACATTTATATATTTCTTAATTCCATTATTTTATTTTTAGATGTGTGTATTGTTAGATAATACTGCACTGTTGGTGCTAGGAACACAAGCATTTCACTACACCCGCAATAACGTCTGCAAAATATGTGTATGTGACCAAGAACATTTGAGTTGAGATGGTGCAGTTGCAGTTTTCATTTTTCCTCCAATTTCTCATCTGCCCTTACAGTAAAATTATTGCAATATCTTTCTCAAGGACAAAACGAGCTAAATTAAGTAGTCCAATTTCAGATATAAAGCTTATGGAACGAGGACATAATTATAATTAAGACAAGAAACTATTCGACAAAAGAATTATGTGGAGGAAAGAAAAGCTGTAAGAGCATCCTCTTCCTCTGTGCTGTGAAATGGAATGATGTCTGAATGGTGCTCAGACTGAAACCAGGACTTTGTCCCAAATGGCACCCTTATTGCCTAGATGGTACCCTGCTTTTGACCAAGCCCAATAGGGCTCTGTTCAAAAGTTGTGTACTACATAGGGGGATAGGTTGCCATTTAGGACCTAGACCAGAGGTAATTAGAGTTCTCAGGGCTTGTGCTTACAGATAAAGCCAGGAGCTTTTTGTTTGGAGGGAGGGGGAGGGAGGGTGCCTTATTTCTCTCTCTCCCCGGCCGGCCGGCTGCTGCTCATGAGTGTAACTGCCGCTGCAAAGACAGAGCAAGGTCATGTTGATAAAATAAATCTGCTAAAAGATCAAATACTTCCTGTAGATCGAAGGGGAAATGCAATTCATGAGCTGGGGGGATGGAAAGAGAAATCAAAGAGGGGGATTGAAAGAGGAGTGGAGGGCAGGGATGGACAGAGAGGTGGAAGGACTGAGAGATGGAAGGACAACAGGCAGACCTAGAAAAAAAAGACCATTAGATGAGACAGATGAAGGGGTAAAGGTGAGGCGCCTTTCAGACAGGCCGTTATTAGCTACCTGCACTGTATAAAAAGAAAATGAATATTCTAATGATATCACAATCAATATATCTCTGTCTGCACATGGTGTTCGACTCACTAAAATTGCTCTGTCATAATAGGACTGCTGCATCACTTATTGATGTATTTCATTTTGCATGGAAGTGATTTGATTGTTCAGCATGTAGAACTGAACAATATATCAGATGAACGACAACGCTGCACACTGTAGAAGAACATCACTGTTGTCGTATATTCAGTCGTTAACAAAGCAGAAGACAATAAGAACTCTGTTCTCAACCCACAGCGCAAATGTAAACGTCATCGGACCCAATTAGAGCTGCATGTGGGTCAAAATAGCAGACAAATATAGCCTTTAAAAATCCACCAAGACTAAAGGTAAGAACAAAGCTATGGGTGGAACTGTGAATGGCATCATGACGTCAGAAAACTAGGCTTATATTAGACATAAGCACAGAGATGGCCTGTCTCAATATTGTTTAGACTGCCAGGTCACCCGTGATACAAGTCAGTATTAGCCACTAGGGGCAGCAGTGAGCGCTGTTACCTTCAAGTAGGTTTGAATTTTGCTAGGGCGTTGGCAGTGGCGAATGAGTGTAAGCAGTGGCGGATTTAGGTATAGTCGACACAGGGCGCCAGCACCAAAAAATGTGGAATGGTGACATTTGCGCGATCGGTTTTCTATCGCTCATTTGCATGTCACGTCAATGATATGTCCCCGTGTGGGACTGTAGGTCAATTAACCTCGGAGTGGGCACCCTGATTCTAGTTTGTGAGCTAGGCAGGCTACTGCCTGGGAAGGTCTCCCACTCAGAAGTACGAGATGGGGAGGGGGGCGGGGGTAGGTTGACCTCAGGTCTCCTCACTGGAAGCCCGAGGTAGGGGGAGCAGGTGAATTTATCAAATAGCGCCCAGGGAGCCATACAAGCTAGTGCCAAATGTTGCATATTCAAATCCAGCAATTTTAAGATGTTTTGTCATCCCAAACCATTCAGACTTAAAACCTAAGCTTAAGATTTCAGAGTTAATGCCTAAACTTAACCCCAACCTTCAAAATTCTCAGTTGATGCCTAAACTTAATCCCAACCTTCAAAATTAGTTAATGCCTAAACTTAACCTCAAGCACTTTGAAATTTGGAACAACCTCGACATTTGAAATTATGTGAAACATGAATGAATGTCTAATTCTGACGTAAGACTATGAGAGCCGTCATATACCGTCTTGTAAGTACAGCCCTACTGACAACAATAAGAAAGATACAGAGGCCTAACAGTTACAAATTGCAGACCATTTCTGACTCCTCACTGTGTTCCTTCCCAAGATAAAATGATGACAAACTATTTAAAGGGGCAAAAAATTGGATATCCCTCAGAAAGGAGAGGGGGAAATAACAGTAGTTGTGATTCTGAGAACGGATGCTCGGTCTGGGAGAAAGTGTTCCATCTCACATTTAGGCCAGGGCCAAGTTGAAACTCAATCACTCTCTGGAATGGGAGAAGTTTCAAAGAAAGAAAGGAAGGAGAAAAGGAGGTAAAACATTTCTGTGTACTGAATCAAGTGCACGGTCTGCGTTTTTGTGCAGACCCGTGAACAAATATGAACCTATGTGACATAGTAAAAAAACATATACACTTATTCATTTCTTGTGCTCTAATTAGTGTTTTTGCCTTTATGACATTCCATCAAAAACACAGATACTGTACATTCAGTAGATTGAATTTGATAAACATGTCCATAAACATACAGTACTGAACAACATCATAAGGTTCAGTTTTTTTGCACACAGACACACTTTATTCTGTTCCTAATGCTGGAGCTGCATCATGTTGGCATTGACCTGTGGTCAACTTAGTGTTTTGTGATTGATTTTCTATTTTGCTTTTCTGTCACACAATGGCTGTTAAAGTATACTGCCGTTCACAGTCGAATCATGTGCAATACACCCACATTTTGACCTTATCTTTGTAGGTCGACCGGAGCGAACTGTTTCTATACAGAATACATTGCTCAATGAAAGGCTTTCAGTATCTGACGTGATATTGAGGAGTACTTTACAACCAGCTAAAAGTGATTTTGCTGCCTTTATTCAGTAGGCAATACAATAACTCCGATTTTTACTTAAATCATTAGGTGCCCATTCTGGTCCTTCTATAAACCCCTTTCACTTTCCTCATATTATAAACAAAATAAAAATCATTACTTTCAATACATCATTTAGCCTATGATTGATTTAACAGCTTTTTCAGAATGTATTTTCTAGGCTTAGCCTTTTGAAGATGAACTCATGAACATCAAATAGAAATGCCACTAAATGATGCATAACTTAAACCTCAAGTCTTTTTGCAAGCATCTGTCCTCACTGTGGCATTTGGCCTAATCAAATATTAATATTTTGTTCCAAAAATAAAAACAGGATCCATTACAACATTCAGAAGATATAAGGTTTGGCATCTCAAGTCCTGGGACAAAAATATGTTGGACCAGTTTGTGGTCTAAATATCTTAGTAGCTTAGGCTTAACAACATTACATGGATACACGTCATTGAAATATTGCGCTCCATCTTAAGTGAAGTCAGTAGCTGCGTTCATTCCTCATTCTGATGTGACATAGGACCATGCGTTTACCCTGACCATGTGACCTCACTAGGAAATACAATCGGAACCCTAGTTATATGCTAGTACACAAGAGGAGGACACCGGTTTAGATTTCTAGCTATTTGAACGTAACTTACACTGACTGCATACAGGGTGGTTCAACAAAGGACACACTAAGAGGCTCGATTTAAAGTGCTCAAGCATATTTACCATTTTAAAAATGCACAACTGCTTTATTATTCTGTCAATTACACAGCTGCCTCATTTTGTCTTCTGATGTCTTTCTATTTATACACCGGCACATTAGAGACAGGCTTATCCTCCTCGGGACCTCGCTGTAGTATAGCTTGTAATCCAATTGGTATGTGTGTGTCTTAGCTTCTGCCCACTTTTCCTATTTCCGCATTATAGGATAAGTCCCTGTATGGGGACATGCTCCCATAATAGGTTGAAGATGACTTCCTTAGATCTGAATCAGACCAAGTGACCATATTCATCCATTTCGTCTGTTTAAAAGAAGACAAGAACATGATAGTAAGGTTAGCAAGAAGCACCTTTGCTGAAACGTATGTAAGTACTTCTCCTCTGAACATCTTTGTCCTTCAGTTTAGATTGTCTTCAGAGGAACAGTATTTTAGAATCAAGTTATAAACAGAAGAGCGGTACTAATCAGATAACTGATTGTGTTGTGGCTACATCCCCCTGGCTACATCCCCCTGGCTACATCCCTCTGGCGATGCCTCATCTGAAATAGCATTATAATTTAGTAACTCGTTAAAATATCCAGTTTATAACTTTTCCTGCTTTGCATTGTCTGAAATAATGGAAATTGATAGAGGCTCAGGAGTTTTGCATCTTGACAATCGTATGACAAAGCCAAAGCATCCTTAGATTGCTGTCAATTTGTTCAACATTTTTATGGCTCTGCCAATGGGATTGAACTCTGTTATTAGTATAAAACAGTTTAGGCAGAGAGCATATTTTATTGAAAGATTTCTGGCAGTGAGACATTAATGGCTTTGAAAGGTTGGGCCAGCTGCATTTACACTTGTCTTCAACTCAAGGTCATTTTTAAGCAGTATGTTAATAAGGCTTTTATCCGAGACTCGTCAACAGAGCAGAGGGAAATCACTGTATGTGTCCCAAATGGCAATTGAGCTGGTAACCATATGGGCCCTAGTCAAAAGTAGTGCACTATATAAGGAATAGGGTGACATTTGGGATGCAAGCTCTCTACCAACCCAGTCTAACGTAACAGCACAGCATTCAGCAACTTGACTATTCGTAAAAGGCGTTATTAAGTCATGGCCATGTTTAATTGGTCCTTGTAACAGTCTTTTATAAGGAATATCATTTGGCTTTTCAAGATTTTCTCTGACCATGAGTCTACTACAGCAGAAACGCTGATAAGAGGCATTTTGTCAAATGGAGCTCTTACCTCCTCTCTGCAAAGAAGTGTTTGTATGGCTTCTGTGTGTGTACACACGTGTGCTCTCACACATCTGTGTGTGAGTGTGTGTGTTTCCTGTGATATATCCTCTGGTTGATTCCAGAGAGGCTGCTGAGATGGAAGTGTGGACAGAGTCAGTACCCATCTCTAACATGTGGGGGAGCAGTAGCTCCGTCCGCAGTACTGTGTGTGTGCTTTGGCATTGGTGCATTTTTTAATATGCAGCTCCCCTACAATATATAACCCAAAGAACCTTGGACTGCTCTGAAGTAGATGTGCTTTGCTCCCTTCAACGGGTGTAATATAATCACTTACGTGAGAGATGCTACAGATATCCATCTCAGCTCTTAAGGTGATTTCGCAGTGAACGTAAAACATTCGCAAATCTCAGTTATTGATCTCTCTCTCCATGACAGAATATCTTGCTAGTGTTTTATAAAACGGAAAACGGTTTGTAAAGGCACTAGGTTTTAGACCCCGGTTGGTTGGTTCATCAAACTTCTGACTTTGATACTGCCTAATATTGTCAGTTAATAGGAAGCTCTCTCTGTGACCGATCAATTTAGTGTTAAAGTTTCAGCTACCTGCCGCCCATCACATGCAAGGGCTCGTTTTACAGTTTTACAGTGTGCATGAGGGAAGAGGCCTAATACATTTCTTACATGTTTTTCCCATCCAATTACCAGTGACAAAGGGCACGTCCCAAATGGCACCCTATTCCCAGACAAAGTGTCACAGGATTTTATCGATGCTAATGCACACAGCGCAGAGGAGTTATCCCGTTCTCCACAGGACAGAGAGCAATTGTAATATGCCACTGGTCAATTGGAGTTAAGTGGTTTAGCAAAAGGCAAACTGCATGCTACATGAGTGGGTGTGTGTGTTTGGGAGGGAGAGAGAGAAGTTTACTGTATCAGCATTTGGTTCTACAGTATCTACAGCATGGCCAATGTGAACTATAATATGTATCCCTTGTTTGGATGCAGAAGAGGAAGAGTCTGTTATTTCTTACATTGGTACCCAAGGTAATCTTAGGTTTTATTACATACAGTCGGGAGGAACTACTGGGTATAAGAGCAACGTCAACTCACCATCATTACGACCAGGAATACGACTTTCCCGAAGTGGATCCTCTGTTTTGCCCACCACCCAGGACAATGGATTGGATCCCAGCCGGCGAACCAAAACAACGACGCCGTAAAAGGGGCAGACGAAGCGGTCTTCTGGTCAGGCTCCGGAGACGGGCACATCTCGCACCTCTCCCGAGCATACTACTCGCCAATGTCCAGTCTCTTAACAAGATTGAGGAAATCTGAGCATGGGTAGCATTCCAGAGAGACATAAGAGACTAACGTTCATTGCTTCACAGAAACATGGCTCACTCGAGACACGCAATCGGAGTCGGTACAGCCACCTAGTTTCTTCAAGCATCGCGCCGACAGAAACAAGCATATTTCTGGTAAGAAGAGGGGCGGGGGGGGGGGGGGGGGGGGGGGGGTATGCCTTATGATTAACGAGACGTGGTGTGATCATAACAACATACAGGAACTCAAGTCCTTCTGTTCACCTGACATAGAATTCCTCACAATCAAATGTCGACCGCATTATCTACCAAGAGAATTCTCTTCAATTATAATCACAGCCGCATATATTCCCCCCCCCCCCCCCCCCAAGCAGACACATCGATGGCCCTGAACAAACTTTATTTGACTCTATGTAAACTGGAAACCTGTCACATTCGTTGTAATGAGGAGACCAAGGCGCAGCGTGATATGAATACATTCTTTTAAAGAACACTGAACAAAATAACAAAACGACCGTGACGCTATACAAAACGAGTGCTGACAGGCAACTACACATAGACAAGAACCCACAAAACCAAAAGGGAAAATGTCAACCTAAATAGGAACCCCAATCAGAGACAACGATAAACAGCTGCCTTTGATTGGGAACCAATTCAGGCCACCATAGACATACAATTACCTAGACGTACAAAAAAAGCTAGATATACAAAAACTCTAGACAAGACAAAACAAGCATACCCAAGCATATACAATCACACCCTGACCTCACCAAGATAATAACGAAAACAGAGATAACTAAGGTCAGGGCGTGACAAAACCACATATTCTGAGGCTGCATTCATTGTAGCTGTGGATTTTAACAAGGCTAATCTGAAAACAAGACTCCCTAAATTATATCAGCATATCAAATGTGCTACCAGGGCTGGTAAAATCCTGGATCATTGTTATTCTAACTTCCGCAACGCATATAAGGCCCTCCCCCGCCCTCCTTTCGGAAAAGCTGACCACGACTCCATTTTGTTGCTCCCTGCCTATAGACCAAGACTAAAACAGGAAGCTCCCGCGCTCAGGTCTGTTCAACGCTGGTCCGACCAATCTGATTCCACGCTTCAAGATTGCTTCGATCATGTGGATTGGGATATGTTCCGCATTGCATCAAACAACAACATTGACGAATACGCTAGCGAGTTTATTAGCAAGTGCATCGGCGATGTCGTAACCACAGCAACTATTAAAACATTCCCAAATGGCAGCATTCGCGCAAAACTGAAAGCGCGAACCACTGCTTTTAACCAGGGCTAGGTGACCTGAAACATGACCAAATACAAACAGTGTAGCTATTCCCTCCGCAAGGCAATCAAACAAGCTAAGAGTCGCGGACCAGGATGTCTTGCTCCCAGACAGACTAAACAACTTCTTTGCTCGCTTTGAGGACAATACAGTGCCACTGACACGGCCCGTTACCAAAACCTGCGGACTCTCCTTCACTGCAGCCGATGTGAGTAAAACATTTAAACGTGTTAACTCTCGCAAGGCTGCAGAACCAGACGGCATCCCCAGTCGTGTCTTCAGAGCATGCGCAGACCAGCTGGCTGGTGTGTTTACGGACATATTCAATCAACCCTTATCCCAGTCTGCTGTTCCCACATGCTTCAAGAAGGCCACCATTGTTCCTGTTCCCAAGAAAGCTAAGGTAACTGAGCTAAACGACTACAGCCCCGTAGAACTCACTTCCGTCATCATGAAGTGCTTTGAGAGACTAGTCAAGGACCATATCACCTCCACCCTACCTGACACCCTAGACCCACTCCAATTTGCTTACCGCCCCAATAGGTCCACAGACGACGCAATCGCAACCACACTGCACACTGCCCTAACCCATCTGGACAAGAGGAATACCTATGTGAGAATGCTGTTCATCGACTACAGCTCAGCATTTAACACCATAGTACCCTCCAAACTCATCATCAAGCTCGAGACCCTGGGTCTTGACTCCGCCCTGTGCAACTGGGTACAGGACTTCCTGACGGGCCGCCCTCAGGTGGTGAGGGTAAGTAACAACATCTCCACCCCGCTGATCCTCAACACTGGGGCCCCACAAGGGTGCGTTCTGAGCCCTCTCCTGTACTCCCTGTTCACCCATCCATGCCTCGAACTCAATCATCAAGTTTGCAGACGACACTACAGTAGTAGGCTTGATTACCAACAACAACGAGACGGCCTACAAGGAGGAGGTGAGGGCCCTCGGAGTGTGGTAACGAGTGGAGGACAGAGGAGCCTCTTAAAGAAGAAGTTACAGGTCTGTGAGAGCCAGAAGTCTTGCCTGTTTGTAGGTGACCAAATACTTATTTTCCACCATAATTTGTAAATAAATTAATTAAAAATCCTACAATGTGATTTTCTGGATTTTTTTTCTCATTTTGTCATTCATAGTTGAAGTGTACCTATGATGAAAATTACAGGCCTCTCTCATCTTTTTAAGTGGGAGAACTTGCACAATTGGTGGCTGACTAAATACTTTTTTGCCCCACTGTATATCTTTATGTACATATTCTTCATCAGTTTACACTTGTGTGTATAAGGTAGTTGTTGTGAAATTGTTAGGTTAGATTACTTGTTGGTTATTACTGCATTGTCGGAACTAGATGCACAAACATTTCGCTACACTCACATTAACATCTGCTAACCATGTGTATGTGACAAATAAAATTAGATTTGATTTGAGTGTAAATCAAACTGTATTGGTCACATACACGTGATTAGCAGATGTTATTGTGGGTGTAGCAAAATGCTTGTGCTTCTAGTTCCGACAGTGCATCAATATCTAACAAGTCATATCTAACAATTTCACAACAAATACCTAATAGACACAAATCTAAGTAAAGGAATTAAGAATATATAAATATATGGATGCGCAATGTCAGAGCGGCGTGTAGAATACAGCATATACGTATTAGATGAGTAATGCAAGATATGTAAACATTATTAAAGTGACTAGTGTTCCATTTATTAAAGTGGCCAATGATTTCAAGTTTGTGATTGTAGGCAGCAGCCTCTCTGTGCTAGTGATGGCTGTTTAACAGTCTGATGGCCATGGGATTGTCACGCCCTGACCTTAGAGATCCTTATTTATTCTCTATGTTTGGTTAGGTCAGGGTGTGACTCGGGTGGGAGAATCTATGTTTTCTATTTCTTTGTTGTTTTTGCCTAGTGTGGTTCCCAATCAGAGGCAGCTGTCTATCTTTGTCTCTGATTGGGGATCATATATAAGTTGTCATTTTCCATTTGAGTTTTGTGGGGTGTTTTCCGTTTAGTATCTGTGCCTGACGAAACTGTTCGCTTTCGTTTTTGTATTCGTTATTTTTGTTTGAGTGATTCTTGACAATAAAGATCATGAACACTTTCCACGCTGCGCTTTGGTCCACTCTTCCTTACGACGAGCGTTAGAGATAGAGACTGAAAAACAGGTTCTGTACAAGCTTTGATGTACCTGTACTGACCTCACCTTCTGGATGATAACGTTGTGAACAGGCAGTGGATCGGGTGGTTGTCCTTGATCTTTATGGCCTTCCTGTGACATTGGGTGCTGTAGGTGTCCTGGAGGGCAGGCCCCGGTGAAGCGCTGTGCAGACCGCACCACCCTCTGGAGATCCCTGTGGTTGCGGGCGATGCAGTTGCCGTACCAGACAGTGATACAGCCTGACAGGATGCTCTCAATTGTGCATCTGTAAATGTGTGTGAGGGTTTTAAGTGACAAGCCAAATTTCTTCAGCCTCCTAAAGTTGAAGACGCACTGTTGCGCCTTCTTCACCACACTGTCTGTGTAGGTGGACCATTTCAGTTTGTCAGTGATATGTTCGCTGAAGAACATAACTTTCCATTTCTCCACTGCTGTCCCTTCAATGTGGATAAGGGGGTGCTCCCTCAGGTGTTTCCTGAAGTCCATGATCATCTCCTTTGTTTTTTGACATTGAGTGAGGTTATTTTCCTGACACCACATTCCGAGACCTCACCTCCTCCCTGTAGGCCGTCTCGTCATTGTTGCTAATCAAGCCTACTACTGTTGTGTCATTTGCAAACTTGATGATTGAGTTGGAGGCGTGCATGGCCACGCAGTCATGGGTGAAAAGGAGTACAGGAGGGGGCTGAGCACGCACTCTTGTGGGGCACCAGTGTTGAGGATCAGCGAAGTGGAGATATTTCCTACCTTCACCAGCTAGGGGCGGCCCATCAGGAAGTCCAGGACCCAATTGCACATGGCGGTGTTCAGACCCAGGGCCTCGAGCTTGATGATGAGCTTGGAGGGTACTATGGTGTTGAATGCTGAGCAAAAGTCAATGAACTGCATTCTTACATAGGTATTCCTCTTGTCCAGATGGGATAGGGCAGTGTGATGGCGATTGCATAGTCTGTGGACCTATTGGGGCAGTAAACAAATTTAAGTGGGTCTAGGGTGACAGGTAAGGTGGAGTCGACATGATCCTTGACTAGTCTCTAGTTTGCACTTTCAGTTGTGCACGAATGCTGCCATCTATCCACAGTTTCTGGTTAGGGTAGGTTTTAAGTCACATTTCCTATATACTTCTTGATGAAATCACTAACTGTGTCAGTGTAGACGTCAATATTATTCTCGGAAGCTACCTGGAACATGTCCCAGTCCGTGTGATCAAAACAATCTTGAAGCATCGATTCTGAATTGGTCAGACCAGAGTTGAATAGTCCTTAGCACAGGTACTTCCTGTTTGAGTTTCTGCCTATAGGAAGGGAAGAGCAAAATGGAGTTAAGGTCAGATTTGCTGAAAGGAGGCTGGGGGAGGGCCTTGTATGCATCCCGGATGTTGGAATAGCAACGGTTGAGTGTTTTTCCAGCGTGAGTACTACAGTCAATATGCTGATAGAATTTAGGTAGGCTTTTCCTTAAATTTGCTTTAAAATCCCAAGTTCCTTGAGGGCCGTCATGGTGTGTGGATATACATGGCTGTGGCAATAACTCAAGAGAATTTTCTTGGGATATAATACGGTCGGCATTTGATTGTGAGGTATTCTAGGTCGGGTGAACAAAAGGACTTGAGTTCCTGTATGTTATTGCAATTACACCATTAATCATGAAACATACACCCCCGCCCTTCTTCTTCCTGGAGTGATTCCTGTCGGCGCGATGAAGTGAGAATCCAATTGGCTGGACCGACTCCGACAGTATATCCCAAGAACGCCATGCTTCCGTGAAACAGAGTATGTTACAATCCCTGATGTCTCTCTGGAAAGAAACCCTTGCCCTGATCTTGTCAACCTTGTTATCCAGGGACTGAACATTAGCAAGTAATATACTCAGAAGTGGCGTGCCCCATCTGTCTGACTAGAAGACCACTCCAAATTCCTCTTCTACGCTGGCTTTGTTTTGGGTTGGCCTCTGGAATCAGTTCAATTGCCCTGGTTGGTGCGAACAAAGGTTCCGCTTCGGGAAAGTTGGAAGCCTGGTCGTAGTGCTGGTGAGTTACTGTCACTCTGACATCCAATAGTTCTTTCCGGCTGTATGTAATAACACATAACATTTTCTGGGCTAACAATGTAAGAAATAATACATAAATACTTCCAACTTTTCTAAGAACTAGAAGCGAGGCAGCCCTCTCTGTTGCCGCCATCTTGAACCATCTATGGTGAGCAGAGAAAGGTTACTGTATATCCCTTGTGTAGATGGAGAAGAAGAGTCTATAGCGAGCAGAGAAAGGTTATTGTATATCTAGCTTGTCATTCTACATACTGTACTCTTTATATTTTGTGGTCTTAATGTTAAAACCTGTGTTTAGTGAGGATGAGCAGAAGAGGAGTCTATGTACTCTCCTACTTTCACTTCCTCGTTGAGATCACGCCCCTGTTACATGCGTCTTGATTGGATGTTTGTTCTCATAAGTATCAGCTTCTCAGTAGCAGGATAGGTGTAATGAACTCGAGGGGAGACAGAGCTGGTTTCAAGCACAGGGCGCAGCAGGTGTTTATTGCGAAGGACCACAGGAGGAGGCAGGTAGCTGGGTCCAGGAGCAGGCAGAAGGTCATACACAGGGGGTCCAAAAGGGCAACAGTACACACAGGGAAAAGGCTAGTAACGTTGTCCGGGAGATCAGGCAATAGGTAGATAACAGGAAATCCGATAGGCTATAGAACAGGCAGGGAATAGGCAAAAGGCGTCGTTAGTGAGGCGGGCAAAAACTATCATACACAGGAGGCATAAATCACGGGGAAAAACAGAGCTCCGAAAGACGTGTGTCACAAAACGAACAATACCTCACAGTGATGGGGTGCAAAGAACTGAACTAAATAGTGTGTGAACTGTGGGCTGGAAAGTGAGCTGCGTTCAGGGGATCTAGGTGTTTGAGGGTGTGATTTGGAAGCAGATGTTACAATAGGGTATTTTAAATGAGGCAGGCAGCTATAAATATTCAGCCTCTGTCTCTGCAGTGGCCTCGTCCTCCCTACCTGCATGGCTGCAAATGGTGGACTGGGGAACTGATTATACTACCACAGCACCTTCAGGCATCTTATAGTATTATGCTATACAGTGGTACAGTGTACTTCATTAGTTTCCTCAGTCTTGGAGAACACCTTATCTAATGATTTAATGCTACCCTTTTCTCCCTGTCTCTTTTTCTCTTTCTCTCTCTCTCTCTCTCTCTCTCTATCTCTCTCACACCCATCCACACACACACACACACACACACACACACACACACACACACACACACACACACACACACACACACACACACACACACACACACACACACCCACACACACACTTATGAGTGCTGAATGAGGAATTTGTCTGAGAAATAACCATTTATAATCATGATAAATAGAATGGAAAATTAACATGAATTTGAATGTTTAATGTTCTCGTGGAAAGGTCTGGTGCAATTGCATCAGCTTAATATTTGACCAAGCAGAGTGTTTTGATCTCAATCTATCCCGCTTCCATTAGAATATAATTACTATAATGTCTGTGTATGGTGATTAAAACATCACTTGATTTACAAAACATATGGTAATTAGAGATTGGATACATTTGAAAAATAGACACCTCTCTACAATCTAACTGTAACAACAAAAATGGTAACTCAACCCAGGGTTGCTAAATGTTTTAAATGTGTCTAAGTTCTATGGTTGAAAATGATCTTTCCTTTGAATAATTTCTCTTCCAATTCTACAGTCACATTTTATCCTCATAGGCCTGATCTATGTATGTGTCCCAAATGGCAGCCTTTTCCCAATGAAGTGCACTACTTTTGACCAGATCCCCATATGGGCCCAAGGGAATAGGACACCATTTGAGAGGCAACCAATGTCTGCAGAATCCCTGGAAGGCTGGATTGATTGTGTATCGTCTGACGGTGATATTTAGAAAACATTGTTAGCTCTTTCGCAATGCATCTCCTGTCCGGCATGCTGCTGTTGTTCTATCTCCCTTTTCATCTGCCTGAACTCTTACAGTGCACTTCTGTCTGTCTCCCTATCTGTCTAGAGAAACCCACCAGTAGGTGTGTATGTGGCGAGCGAGACCCACCAATGTGTGTGTGTGTGTAATGGCGAATATGTCCCACCAGTGTGTGTGAGTGTGTGTGTGTGTACCCACCATTAAAACACCGCATTCAGGGCTGAATGCATCCCGATGAAGAAAAGGTCAAATCCTTGGAGCGTTTAGCCTCAGGCAGCCCTCATGCTCTCTCACATTTTTTAATCATTGATCACATCTTGATCATGAAAAGGAAAAGCTGCAGTGATGTGTCTCAGGTTGCGTGCCAAACGGTCCCCTATTCCCTATATAGTGCACTGCTTTTGACCAGTGTCCAAAGGGCTCTTGTCAAAAGCAGTGCAATATATAGGGAATAGGGTTCCATTTGCGATGCAGACTTGGTAACGCTGACATGCTATAATTGTGATGGATGACCCATCTAGACATAACTGTGTTTCAAATTTCTCGTTTTTATTGTCAGGTGCAAAAGTACAGCTTTCTCTCAAGCTCTTTGCCAACAATGCAGTAATCAATATCAGTAGTACTATAAAAAAAGCTATTTTAAATGCATCAGATGCCAGGCATAATTATTAACAACATTTTGTGTGGTAAACATGACAAAGGGAATGCATGTTTTTTTCTTTGTGATTATTTACCATGGATGGATGGCGATGGTGAAAGACCACTTCCAATCTTGTCACTGTATGCCTATAAACTACACATCTAACTCCACATAAGTAAAGTACATATTTCCTGTTGCAGTTTGATTAGTTTCAGAGACATCAAATACCTGTGGCCACCAGCTGCATTAAGTACTGCTGTGCATCTCCTCCTCATGGACTGCACCAGATGTGCCAGTTCTTGCTTTGAGATGTAATCCCACTCTTCCACCAAGGCACCTGCAAGTTCCCGGACATTTCTGGGGGGAATGGCCCTAACCCTCAACCTCCGATCCAACAGGTCCCAGATGTGCTCAATGGGATTGAAATCCGTCCTCTTCGCTGGCCATGGCAGAACACTGACATTCCTGTCTCGCAGGAAATCACGCACAGAACGAGCAGTATGGCTGGTGGCATTGTTATGCTGGAGGGTCATTTCAGGATGAGCCTGCAGGAAGGGTACCACATGAGGGAGGATGTGTTCCTTGTAACGATCACTGCATTGAGATTGTCTGCAATGACAACATGCTCAGTCCGATGATGCTGTGACACACCACCCCACACCATAACGGACCCTCCATCTCCAAATCGATCCTGCTTCAGAGTATAGGCCTCGGTGTAATTCTCATTCCTTCAACGATAAACGCGAATCCGACTATCACCCCTGGTGAGACAAAACTGTGACTTGTCAGTGAACAGCAGTGCCAGTCTTGCCTGTTCCTGCAACGGTGTGTTTGTGCCCATAGGCGACGTTGTTGCCGGTGATGTCTGGTGAGGACCTGCCTAACAACAGGCCTACAAGTCCTCAGTCCAGCCTCTCTCAGCCTGTTGCGGAAAGTCTGAGCACTGGTGGAGGGATTGTGCTTTCCTGGTGTAACTCAGGCAGTTGTTGTTGCCATCCTGTACCTGTTCTTTAGGTGTGATGTTTAGATGTACCGATCCTGTGCAGGTGTTGTTACACGTTGTCTGCCACTGCGAGGACGATCAGCTGTCCATCCTGTCTCCCTGTAACACTGTCTTAGGCATCTCACAGTGCGGACATTGCAATTTATTGCCCTGGCCAAATCTGCAGTCCTCATGCCTCCTTGCAGCATGCCTAAGGCATGTTCACGCAGATGAGCAGGGACCCTGGGCATCTTTCTTCTGGTGTTTTTCAGAGTCAGTAGAAAGGCCTCTTTAGTGTCCTAAGTTTTCATAACTGTGACCTTAATTGCCTACCGTCTGTAAGCTGTTAGTGTCTCCACAGGTGCATGTTCATTAATTGTTTATGGTTCATTGAACAAGCATGGGAAACAGTGTTTAACCCTTTACAATGAAGATCTGAAGTAATTTGGAGTTTTACAAACTAGCTTTGAAAGACAGGGTCTTGAAAAGGGCCATTTCTTTTTTTGCTGAATTTATCTTGGAGGAAGAACTGTCTGCATATAGAACATAATAGAATAAAGCCATTAAATATACTGTATCCTTATCCATATCCTTAACAATAATCTAAACAGTGATTTCTGAGTCATAGGCCAACCCCACCGATACTATTTCTACATATCAGCCAACAGCCCATTACTGTATGAACAGGAATTTAATAACATCATCATGGGATTCTATTGGACTCAGGAACTAAATCAATGATTTTGTATCAACAGCTTTACCAATGCCACATCAGACTTCTGTATATCAAATCTCCAGTATTGTCACACTCTCTCTCTCCCTCTCTCTCTCTCACCTCCTCCCCCCATGCTGATTTTCATTTCCTTTAGATTGGTCTGGCCTATAGGGAGGCGGTGTGAACTACCATGATATAAAATAGCTCTGCACCTCTAATGAAGGAATGGACAGTTAAAGGCTCTGTCTTTGAGATGGCTGGCGTTTCGGTTGATTGTCTTTCCACCTCCTCTTTCCAACCAAAAGTAATTTCTCTGAGTCATTACCCCTTCCTCTCCCTTATGTCTTGGTGGACTGGTAGACTTGATATCTGGGGCTGCATCCCACAAATGGAGCTCTATTTCCTTCATAGTGCACTACCTCTGACATTTGGGGCTCCGCCCGGGCCTGGCAGTGTGGTCTAGTGTAGTGTGGAGCTTAATCTGCTGGATGTGAGACATTAACTCACGCAGAGTCCCTCAGGACTAGAGCTCCTCTCCCCTGACCGACGAAGTGAACACAGTGGCACTGCCCGCTGCACACCAACCAACGCTACACACACGCTCCATCAGCCATCTCAGGGCAAGGTGTGTGCATATACCTGCATATGTGTGTGGGTTAAAGTGCTCTCCTGACATGGTGTGTGTTTGGATGGGAGGTAGGTCAGGAGGTAGGTAGGGAGGGATTCCTCTGTTAAACCATGGACATATACTTCCCGTCACGGAGGGCGATTGCAACCGACAGCTGCCTGCAGCTATGTGTTAACAGAGTGAAGGAAGAAAAAGGAGAGAAATAGACTTTGGAGTTTTGCACTAAGAGGTGGCATGGCCTTGGGTTGAGAACTGGACAACCCCAAGTCAGACCCTGAAAAAAGTAACAATAGATGAACTTCATCCCATTGATTCTTCTGTATCCAATTGGCAGCATCGGCAAGTCTTCACTCCCTTCGTTTTCTCTACAGGACAAAGATGGCATCGATGATGAGGATGGCGTTTCCCTGTGCTTTTGATATGTCTCGCTTTCTCTCTCTCTCTCTCTCTCTCTCTCTCTCGCTCTCTCTCGCTCTCTCTCTATCTCCTCTCCCCCTTCTCTCACTCTCTCTCTCTCGCTCTCTCTGTCTCTCTTGCTCTCTCTCTCTCTCGCTCTCTCTCGCTCTCTCTCTATCTCCTCTCCCCCTTCTCTCGCTCTCTCTGTCTCTCTGTCTCTCTGTCTCTCTCTCTCTCGCTCTCTCTGTCTCTGTCTCTCTCTCTCTGGCTCTCTCTCGCTCTCTGTCTCTCTCGCTCTCTGTCTCTCTCGCTCTCTCTCTCTGGCTCTCTCTGGCTCTCTGGCTCTCTCGCTCTGTCTCTCTCGCTCTGTCTCTCTCTGTCTCTCTCTCTGTCTCTCTCAGTTAAATATTTGATCTGTCATCACAGCCTGTGGTTGGGGCTGTTTTGCTATGATGCTCACTAGACCATTTTCTACACCTGATCTGCAGGAAAGCCTTCAGGTAGAAAAGAGAAGCATTCACATGGAATTCAAATGGCAGCATATTTCCTCCATAATGCAGTGCATTACTTTTGACCAAGGCTCATAGAGGTCTGGTCAAAAGTATTGCACTTTATAGTGAAACGGGTGCCATTTGGGATGTACAAAGAGTCTGCTACACCTTTCATCCACAGACAGCATGGACTTTAGAGGTAACCAGACTAACCTTGACTGACTGTTTTGAGTTCCTTTCTGATGGTTTATTAACTCTATTTCGTTCATGACAATGACAACCAATTTATTTGGAGTTAATTTCTCTATTTGTTATCACCCCACTCTATTTGCATGTGGCCCCGAATTGACTGTCAGAATGAAAATTAACAGAGGCACTGAACTGTCCATGGTGCTGAAAAGAGGAAGTGGGTTTGGTTTGTAGTGAACACAGCTACTAAACATGGCAACACATTGGCTGAGTCCCAAATTACACCCTATTCACTATATAGAGCACTACCTCACAAAGGCATTTTGGACATTTAGAGACCTAAACTAAAACAAAACAGCTTTATATGTTTAGAGAATATCAGAATTCCTGTCATGCATGAGTCTTCTTTTGCAGGGGGGAGTTTTGGCACAGCCCAAGAACATGGAATAATGTTCAAGTTATCAGTTTCCCTTGGCGGCAAAGAAATCAAAATGTCATGAGAGGCTTTTGTAAGGTTCTGTATTTATTTTCTTAGTCAACCATGTGTTCTGTTTAGTTATGTTCTTGAACGTAGCCCTGTTTCTTTGTGTTCTTGAACGTAGCCTTGTCTTACATTTTTGTTCATTGTTTTCACCTGTGTTAGTTACTCACCTGGTCTCATCAGCTCCTTATTTAATTCAGTTCATTCTGTCTGTGCCTTTGTGAGGTATAGTCCGTTTTGACTCTACTAAGCCTTTTCCTATCTCGTTTATGAGAACCAGTTATGGCCTTCAGTCCTAGTTTTGATTCACCTGCCTGTTTGCCTACCTGTGTATGACCATTGCCTGCCTGTGACCACGATTCCTGCCTTCTGCGAAGGTGAAATCAACACCTGCCGCGCTCTGTGCGTGAATCTACACCTTTTTCTCATTACAGCTTTGGAGGCATGTAGTCCTTCATTCCAGGTAGCTGTCTTCAGTCCCCCCTACTTATGCACCCACTGCTTCCCATGATGACAGCATGATGTGGCAATAACATCCAATGACCTTTCACATTATATTTGTGCCTTTCGCCCCCCACCAACACACCACCTCACTACCCCATATCACTGCTCTGCACAGCAATAAAAACTCTATGCTTCATGGATCATGTAAAGGCTACTAATCACAATAGTAATGTAAAGTTTTATTCAGTGGCTGTGAGTTTAAACCCTGTATTAATGAACCTGATTCATGCAAACCAATTATTTTCAATATACTGTGTAAATGTGTATGTCCCAAATGGTGCCCTATTCCCTATACAGTGCACTACCTTTGACCACGGCTCATATGGCTCCTTAGGGCTCCTTAGGGAATACGGTGCCATTTAGGAAGTATTCTACATAAAGGTTCTTAAATGGTTCTTCCTCAGTTCTTAAGGCTCCTTGGAGAATTCTTTCCCGATTAAAGAACCTTTGTGTGGGGTTCTTGATGGGCCATCTACGGTCCTTAAGAATTATAAAAGGTTCTTGAAAATGTATGGAAGCCTGCAATTTTTCATAGCACACAGCAAATTGGCCAGTGTTAACTAGTGTTGATTTTCCAGCGTAACCTTTATAGTATTGATTCAGGAGTTAAAATCAATCTGTAAAAAGACAAATGAACAATCAGTGATGTAAAAGAACCCCAGTATTGGTGTTAATAACCAGTGTTGAACCAAAACCACTCCCATCATTATCATATTTCCCAGCAAACTCTATAGCAGGTTGATGTTGAGATGTTTCAGTTACTTTTTTTCTCTCCAAATGTTGGATATCCCCACTTTGGCTGGATTCCAATACGAATTACATATCAATTTGCAAGACAATAATGTGACTTGCAGGCAGGGCCTGTGTCACGACTCCCGCCGAAGTTGGCTCCTCTTCTTGTTCGGGCTGCGCTCGGCGGTTGACGTCACCGGTCTTCTAGCCATCGCCGCTCCACTTTTCATTTTCCATTTGTTTTGTCTTGTTTTTTCCGCACACCTGTTTTACATCCCCTCATCACTCTACGTGTATATTATCCTCTGTTCCGCCCCCATGTCTGTGTGTGTAATTGTTCGTTACGTGTCATGTGTGACGCTTCATGCTGGTTTTTCGCCGTGTCTTGTTTGGAACCCGTGGTATTGTATGCTGTACATTATTTGTGTGACGAGTGCGCTATTCACTTGTCTTTGGCGGGAGTGTCGTTACGCAGTTGCGTCCGACTGTTTTCCTTCTGCCAAATAAAAAGTGTGCCTGTTCACTCATCTCTGCTCTCCTGCACCTGACTTCAGTTAACCAGTTGCGCACACTGTTGACAGCCAGATTAATGCAGGGGCTTACCGGGGCTGAAGCCCTTGGGCCCAGGCCCGTGGGGGGCCCAAGAACAGCAAAGGAAATATATACAGTATACAAAACAAAACATTAGGATTACCTGCTCTTTCCATGACATAGATTGGGGGACCAGGTGGGTAACTCGGGGGGGCCCTGCCTTGATTGGATAACTGATTAATAGAACAATTTAAATAAACTGTATAATAAATAAATGTGACTGGTCAATAGTGTGAGTCATGTGTCATTTATAATCCAATCAGAAAGCTGATGTTATATACCATCAAATATGGTATATAACATGTACGGGCTGTAACATGGTTACAAAAATATTGCTGGCTAGCCTGCCTACTGAAAATGGTGGGAAAAAGTGAACATGTCCTGAGTGGGGCACAGAAAGTAAAATGACTGAAAATCAAACAACAGCAGGAGCAAGAATTTAAATGAAAAATACCCAAACTGACTGGTTATTTTTATGCGTTACACAAAGATACAAAGTACAAGGACAACTAAAGGCCTGCAATCGCGCATATGAGAGATCAACCCATTGATAGAGTGGGTGCCTTGTGCTGCATATATTCTGAATTTGGTTGCGGTAAAAACTGTGAACTGCTGCCTTGGAACAAATGAGTTTTTCACGTTTGTGCAGTCAGCATTTACCTTTTGCTCCAAAGACACTTGGCGATGGCAAATTGTTACGTCAGGTTTACAACCAAATGAATAGTCAAATTGAAACCCTCAAATCTCAATTATGCCAATGTTAGTCAGTCTCTTCTATTTTCACGCTCAAGGACATATCTGAGGACGAAAATCAAACTCTGGCCAATCATAATGAGGCTCTAACACTTTATACCCGATGGATAAACTTGAGATTGCTTTTCTCTGAAACTTGTGGAAAACAATACTCCAACGTTTTCAGAATGGAAGCACTTTAGGCAGTCCAACTGGACCTGTCTAACGCTGTTCGTTTGGTGGCCTCCTTGAAAGATTTTATGGCTGAGCTCCGAGCTCAGTTTGATAGCTTTGAGGCAAAAGGAAAGGGCATGTCACCAAGCGTTGAGTTGTCAGAGGCAGAGCCTGACTGTCGTTTATCATTGGAAGGTCAGCAGAAATCTGCCATCGGTGTGTTCACTGTTGTGATTGACACGCTTATTGCCGAGTTGAATGGGAGGTATGAGTCATATAAAGAGCTAAGCAATTCCTCTGCACTCAACCTTCAGAGGAAATAGCAATCTTACTTGCAACTTGATTTTTCAGGTGAAATCGTCCAGTTTAAAGAATTTATAAGAAGTGAGAAAAACACATCTGCAAATGCACTGCTTCACATGTTGAGAGAGGAATCTACAAGCAGTGTTTCCCAATGATGACATTGCCTTGCAAATATTCTTGACTTTACCTGTCAAGGGAAAAGGTCCTTTTCAAAGCTGGCTCTTGTCAAACACAGACTGAGATCAACGATGGGACAGGAAAGACAACCATTTGACTCTTATGGCTCTGGGCACTTGATTTTAAGGACATACTGTATATACAGTATCAGTCAAGTTTGGACACACCTATTCGTTCCAGGGTTTTTCTTTATATTTATAATTTCCTACATTGTAAAATAATAGTGACGACAAAACTATGAAATAACACATATGGAATCATGTAGTAACCAAAAAAAGTGTTAAACAAATCAAAATGTATTTTATATTTGAGATTCTTCAAAGTAGCCACCCTTTGCCTTGATGACGGCTTTGCACAATCTTGGCATTCTCCCAACCAGCTTCATGAGGTAGTCACCTGGAATGCTAACTATTGGTATCACACAAATCAGGTAAAAATGTAATTGTTCTATCACAAAATATATGAAAAACAATTAGCTCTTAAAGCTTCTCAAATCACATCCCTCTCTTAACAAAAACACTTTATTCATGTTTCATATTACATGCACAACGCATAGTATGGCAACTTCATATATGTAGTGGGTATACTTTCCAAGTTACAGTATTTCCTTTATATCATTTTTAATGACATAACAAAATAACAAACAAAATTACTTTAGTGTTCTATAGATTACCTCTGACCATTCCCCACATTCTATGTCTATTGTTCCAGTAGTTGCTTTGAACGTTTTAGAGTTTCAGCGGGAAAAAGGTATGTTGAGACAAAGCACATTCCTTTGGTGACTTTGGAGAGGGAGACCTGCATCTTCTCCCTTGATTTACAACAGGACGTGAGTTGTTAATCCCCACTAGTTCTTTCCTTCCCCCTCTAAGGGTGAAGGGCGTCTGATTGAAGTTATTCATTGCAAACCTGATCTGACCTATTTGGATTTTCATGGACAGTAATCACAATGGCTATCACAGCATTTTGCAGCGATATGCCAACCCATCTGATTTGTGCTCAGTGGGATTCTCATTTGTATTTCAACTTGACAATGACCCAACACACCTCCAGGCTGTGTAAGAGCTATTTGACCAAGAAGGAGAATGATGGAGTGCTGCATCAGATGACCTGGCCTCCACAATCACTCAACGTCAGCCAAATTGAGATGGTTTGGGATGAGTTGGACCACTGAGTGAAGGAATAGCAGCCAACAAATGCTCAGCATATGTGGGAACTCCTTCAACACTGTTGGAAAAGCATTTCAGGTGAAGCTTGTTGAGAGAATGTCAAGAGTGTGCAAAGCTGTCATCAAGGCAAAGGGTGGCTACTTTGAAGAATCTCAAATATAAAATACATTTTGATCCCTGAAAGGGACAACGAATCCAGTTGTTTGTGTCGTTCATTTCGGGAAAGTACAGTGGTTCCTCCTTTAAAAGTTGCGAGCTTACGCCACGGGACTTAGAGGTACCCAGCAACACGGCTTCATTGCTCCAGACCACCACAAGGGGAAGTTAGAGCACTCATGATCCATTTGGGTCCCAAGGTTTTAAATAATCAATCATATCGAGTGGATCCAATGACGAATTTGACGCGAGCCACCCGTCCCTGGTGACTTTCTTCAGCAAAAATGGCTGACAAAACATAACGGTGGAAGCAAATGTAAGTAATTTTAACGTCATAATGAGTCAAGCAAAAAATTTACAATTGAGAGAAATATGTTAGTTAATGTAGAGACAAACAATTGTGCATATTCTTTTGTCATAAAGTTAATTTACGAAAATCGCTATTTAGCAAGTTAGCTGACTAGCTAACATTATCCAGCTAGCTAGCTGGTGTTATGACATGAGTATGGCATTGTAATTCATAGTGTTTAATGTTTTAGGGATTCCTGAGAAAACCAGCAAACCAGGCTGTCGTCTTATGAAACAGTGGATGTAAAGAATCTAGCTAGCTAAAACATTTACTGCAAATTGAATGCACAATTGTGTAAGCGTGCCTTGCCGTGCAATGCAGCTGAAGTAACATAGCTAGCTAACTATTTACTTGCTTATTGTGTAATGGAGGATAAAAATAACTGTATGCCAATGGATGTGTAGCTAGGTACAGCACACAGCATCTGTGTATGGACCCTAAAACATTAAGTTCTGAACTAATATTCATACCAATCTATGAACCTCAGCTATCATACAACAACTATCAACTTCAAGTCTGAATGGCATTAATGAAGCCTATGGATAGAGTAGAATATAATAACTGTATTGTGCCAAGGATGCAAGTTCTACATACTGTACATGTACTGTAGTTATTACCATGCATGAGATCCCCACATTGTAGCCTGTACATTCAATATATTCACTGATCATGTACTCATCCTTGGCAAATAAAGGTGCTGTTCAGGTATGAATTTCTGTGAGACATTCTTAACTCATCATTAACTCTGGGACTACTACTTCTCTATCTGTATTTCAATGTAAAGCATCTCTTTAATAATACTTCCTGTTTACCCGACCAAGTGACCTCTCACCTATGATCATGCTGTGCCCTCTGTCAGCCAGTTCAGATGCGGGAGGGGTTCATCAACACAGCTGATATAATCTAGAGGATTTAGGGAGAAGGGGGAGAGGGATGAAGTGAAGGAGAGAGACTGGAATTGTGTGTGTGTGGTCTCACCTGGTGTCCACACTAAGTGGCTACAGAATACTTTATGCTGAAAAACAGACACATGAGGACAAACAATAGAAGATCATGTCATTATTAGACAGACACATGAGGACAAACAATAGAAGATCATGTCATTATTAGACAGACACATGAGGACAAACAATAGAAGGTTGTGTCATTATTAGACATAAATACCACTTGATGACTTGATCATTTGAATCAGCTGTGTAGTGCTAAGGCAAAAACAAAAATGTGCACAGGTGTTTGGAGCATTCCGATATGCCACAGCTGGTGAGGTGTCAGGTTCGCCTCTGTACTTAAAGGGTGATTATTCCGACTCTCTGTGAAATGCTGCAGATCTGCCCGCAGATGAGGTAGGAACACATATCCCACAAAGAGGTGTATAGAATTCGACAGGTCAAGGTATCCTTCTTCCTCCAAACTGTGCAGCAAGTTGTAGTACTGACATGTCACAGCACTCCAAACATCTCTCCATAAGCGTTCCACTCTAACAGAGAGAAAGAAAGGGTTTTGTGGTGGTGGGGGGGGGGGGGCTAATCTCTTTCTGGTCTAACTCTTCATCTGACATATCAGAATAGCATTCCATGACAGACATAATGTGTTCTTTCATCCTTCTGTAAAAAAAAGCTAACCGTTACACTGTCATGAAATATGATTATATATCGACTATGAAACAAATAGGACATGGCCTGCTTATGAGTTGCCATGAAAGAAAGTTAGATTAATTCAACTGAAAATGGCAAGAACAGGTGTTCGTAGGTGAATGCTTTGGGTTAGCTTGAGAATAATAATGGCATGATTTATCATTCTACAGTATGTACAGTTGAAGTTGAAAGTTTACATACACCTTAGCCAAATACATTTAAACCCAGTTTTTCACAATTCCTGACATTTAATCTTAGTAAACATTCCCTGTATTTGGTCAGTTAGGATCACAACTTTTTTTTAAGAATGTGAAATATCAGAATAATAGTAGAGAGAATGATTTATTTCAGCTATTATTTCTTTCATCACATTCCCAGGGGGTCAGAAGTTTACATACATTCAATTAGTATTTGGTAGTATTGCCTTTAAATTGTTTAACTTGGGTCAAATGTTTCGGGTAGCCTTCCACAAACTAGTCACATGACCTGAAAGTCCACTCAGCAAAGAAGAAGCCACTGCTCTAAAACCGCCATAAAAAGAGCCAGACTATGGTTTGCCCCAACGTTGAAGCATGGGGGTGGCAGCATCATGTTGTGGGGGTGCCTTGCTGCAGGTGGGACTGGTGCACTTCACAAAATAGATGGCATTATGTGAAAATTATGTGGATATATTGAAGCAATATCTCAAGACATCAGTCAGGAAGTTAAAGCTTGGTCGCAAATGGGTCTTCCAAATGGACAATGACCCCAAAGCATACTTCCAAAGTCGTAGCAAAATGGCTTAAGGACAACAAAGTCAAGGTATTGGAGTGGCCATCACAAAGCTCTGACCTCAATCCTATAGAAAATGTGTGTGCGAGCAAGGAGGACTACAAACCTGACTCAGTTACACCAGCTCTGTCAGGAGGAATGGGCCAAAATTCACCCAACTTATTGTGGGAAGCTTGTGGAAGGTTACCCGAAACATTTGACCCAAGTTAAACAATTTAAAGGCAATGCAACCAAATACTAATTGAGTGTATGTAAACTTCTGACCCACTGGAAATGTGATGAAAGAAATAATAGCTGAAATAAATCATTCTCTCCACTATTATTCTGACATTTCACATTCTTAAAATAAAGTGGTGATCCTAACTGACCTAAGATAGGGAATTTAGGATTAAATGTCAGGAATTGTGAAAAACTGGGTTTAAATGTATTTGGCTAAGGTTTATGTAAACGTCAGACTTCAACTGTATGTAATATAGTAGAATGTTATGAACCGACACTGAATCGTAGGAGCTAACTTCTAGCTATGTAAAATGTGGACGGAAGAACACCCAGTGCTGCTTACCTGATATGCCATCATCACACAGTCCTTCTTCGTAGATGTCCGCTATGACTTTGTGTCGGAAATAAGTTGCTTTCAAAACAATTATTTTTGATTGATAATACAAAAAAATTGCTCTCGACAAAAAGACACAAATGCTTCTTCATAGCATATAAAAATTTGCCTGTGAATAACCAGTCTGTGTTGACGCACAACCCAAGTTGTTGCCTTACCCTGCCAGCACACCCACAAGCGAGCAACTCAGGCAGGTGGAAGAGGGCGAGGAACGAGATGTGAGTTACAACAATTTGTTGCAAGTTGGGGAGGGGGGCTAATAGCTGAACAATAGACTATTCAACCTTTATTAAAGAATGGTCTAATAGCCAAGCTAGGTGTGAAACCCCCCTTCCAATCACAGAACAGATTCACCCTAAAAACAAAGTGTTAGATAGCTACTCAATGTAAAGTAAGGACTTTTCAAGTAAGTTACCTGACACGTTATGTTGGATGACAATTTGTTAGCTACGCTGACCTTACGAACCACATAGCATATCATTACAGCAGCATGTACCGGTATGTTAGCTAGCTACCTAACGTTAGTTATACATCAAATTTGCCAGTATATTAACTATAGGCTAACTACCCAACATTTATTGACTTGCAGTTAGGTGCGGGACTCTAACCTGGAAGCTCACAAGAAGTCCTGCTATGCCCTGCGACGAACCATCAAACAGGCAAAGCGTCAATACAGGGCTAAGATTGAATCATACTACACCTGCTCCGACGCTCAACTTATGTGGCAGGGCTTGCAAACTACTACAGACTACAAAGGTAAGCACAGACACGAGCTGCCCAGTGACACGAGCCTACCAGACGAGCTAAATCACTTCTATGCTCGCTTCGAGGCAAGCAACACTGAGGCATGCATGAGAGCATCAGCTGTACCGGACAACTGTGTGCTCACGCTCTCGGTAGCCAAGGTGGGTAAGACTTTTAAACGGGTCAACATACACAAGGCTGTGGAGCCAGACGGATTACCAGGACGTGTGCTCCAGGCATGTGCTGACATTTTCAATATGTCTCTGATTAAGTCTGTAATACCAACATGCTTCGAGCAGACCACCAGAGTCCCTGTGCCTAAGGACACAAACCTGCCTAAATGACTACAGACCCTTTGAAAGGTCGGTCATTTGAAAGGTTGAAAGGCTTTGAAAGGTTGGTAATGGCTCACATCAACACCACTATCCCAGAAACCCTAGACCCACTCCAATTCGCATACCTCCCAAACAGATCCACAGATGATGCAATCTCTATTGCACTCCACACTGCCCTTTCCCACCTGGACAAAAGAAACACTTACGTGAGAATGCTATTCATTGACTACAGCTCAGCGTTCAACACCATAGTACCCTCAAGGCTCATCACTAAGCTAAGGATCCTGGGACTAAACACCTCCATCTGCAACTGGATCCTGGACTTCCTGACGTGCCGCCCCCAGATGATGAGGGTAGGTAACAACACATCTGCCACGCTGATCCTCAACACTGGAGCCCCCCAGGGGTTCGTGCTCAGTCCCCTCCTGTATTCCCTGTTCACCCACGACTGCATGGCCAGGCATGACTCCAACACCATTATTAAGTTTGCAGACAACACAACAGTGGTAGGCCTGATCACCGACAACGACGAGTCAGCCTATAGGGAGGAAGTCAGAGACCTGGCCAGGTGGTGCCAGAATAACAACCTATCCCTCAATGTAACCAAGACTAAGGAGATGATTGTGAACTACAGGAAAAGAAGGACCAAGCACGCCCCCATTTTCATCGATGGGGCTGTAGTGGAGCAGGTTGAGAGCTTCAAGTTCCTTGGTGTCCACATCACCAACAAACTAGAATGGTCCAAACACACCAAGACAGTCGTGAAGAGGGCACGACAAAGCCTATTCCCCCTCAGGAAACAAAAAAGATTTGGCATGGCTCCTGAGATCCTAAAAAGGTTCTACAGCTGCAACATCGAGAGCATCCTGACTGGTGGCATCATTGCCGGGTATGGCAATTGCTCGGCCTCTGACCGCAAGGCACTACAAAGGGTAGTGCGTACGGCCCAGTACATCACTGGGGCTAAGCTGCCTGCTATCCAGGACCTCTACTCCAGGCGGTGTCAGAGGAAGGCCCTAGAAATAGTAAAAGTCCCCAGTCATAGACTGTTCTCTCTACTACCGCATGGCAAGCGGTACCGGAGTGCCAAATCTAGGACAAAAATCCTTCTCAACAATTTTTACCCCCAAGCCATAAGACTCCTGAACAGGTAATCAAATGGCTACCCGGACTATTTGCATTGTGCCCCCCCCCACCCCTCTTTTTACGCTGCTGCTCTCTGTTTATCATATATGCATCGTCACTTTAACCATATCTACATGTACATACTACCTCAATCTGCCTTGACTTACCGGTGTCTGTATGTAGCCTCACTACATTTTTAGCCTCACTACTGTATATAGCCTGTCTTTTTACTGTTGTTTGATTTCTTTACCTACCTATTGTTCACCTAATACCTTTTTTGCACTATTGGTTAGAGCCTGTAAGTAAGCGTTTCACTGTAAGGTCTGTTGTATTCAAAGCACGTGACAAATAAACTTTGATTTGATTTGAATTTTGTCCTGCACATTAAATATAGTTGCTGAGAGTCCCTGTAAACCTAGATTCAGATCATTCAGGCGAGAAAAACCATCATCCAGATAGGCCAGTCGTGTGAGAAACTTGTCATCACGCAAGCGGTCAGACAAGTGATGGTCAGTAAAGATAACTTTAAGCTTGTCTTTCAATTGAAAAAAAACGTGTTAATACTTTGCCCCTTGATAACCACAGCACTTCTGTATGTTGTAAAATAGTTACATGGTCGCTGCCCATATCATTGCATAATGCAGAAAATACACAAGAGTTCAGGGGCCATGCTTTAACAAAGTTAACCAGTTTCACTGTAGTGTTCAAAACGTCTTTCAAGCTGTCAGGCATTCCCTTGGTAGCAAGAGCCTCTCGGTGAATGCTGCAGTGTACCCAAGTGGCGTCGGGAGCAACTGCTTGCACGTTTGTTACCACTCCACTATGTCTCCCTGTCATACTTTTGTGCCATCAGTACAGATACCAACATGAGCAGCTGCTATGTTTGGCTACATACGGACCATTAGTGGAATTCCCGTGAGAGTGTAATGCTTAATGTGATTGGGTGTTAATTATTTAATTAGGCTACCTGTATTTGACATTGTGTTGTTATTTTGCTGAACACTAGATGCTTGAATTTCCTTTTTTTGCAGTGAAACGAGGCTACTCAGGCGAGAAAAAACCTCACCCAAATGTATAGTCCCATTGGAAAATATAAATGGACTATTTGAAAATGTGAAGAAAAAAGAATATATATATATATATATGGGAATCACATTTTTATTTGGCATACCCCAGTTTGGGAATACCTGTCTGGGTTGGTGCCCCCCCTTGGGTTGTGCTGTGGCGGAGATCTTTGTGGGCTATACTCAGCCTGGTCTCAGGATGGTAAGTTGGTGGTTGAAGATATCCCCCTCTAGTGGCATGGGGGATGTGCTTTGGCAAAGTGGGTGGGGTTATATCCTGCCTGTTTGGCCCTGTCCGGGGGTATCATCGGATGGGGCCACAGTGTCTCCTGACCGCTCCTGTCTCAGTCTCCAGTATTTATGCTGTAGTAGTTTGTGTCGGGGGGCTAGGGTCAGTTTGTTATATTTGGAGCATTTCTCCTGTCTTATCCGGTGTCCTGTGTGAATTTAAGTATGCTCTCTCTAATTTTCTCTCTCTCTCTTTCTCTCTTTCTCTCTCTCAGAGGACCTGAGCCCTAGGACCATGCCTCAGGACTACCTGGCATGATGACTCCTTGCTCTCCCCAGTCCACCTGGCCGTGCTGCTGCTCCAGTTTCAACTGTTCTGCATGCGGCTATGGAACCCTGACCTGTTCACCGGATGTGTTTTCAACTCTCTAGAGACAGCAGGAGCGGTAGAGATACTCTCAATGATAGGCTATGAAAAGCCAACTGACATTTACTCCTGAGGTGCTGACTTGTTGCACCCTCGACAACTACTGTGATTATTATTATTTGACCATGCTGGTCATTTATGAACATTTGAACATCTTGGCCATGTTCTGTGATAATCTCCACCCGGCACAGCCAGAAGAGGACTGGCCACCCCTCATAGCCTGGTTCCTCTCTAGGTTTCTTCCTAGGTTTTGGCCTTTCTAGGGAGTTTTTCCTAGCCACCGTGCTTCTACACCTGCTTTGCTTGCTGTTTGTGGTTTTAGGCTGGGTTTTTGTACAGCACTTTGATATATCAGCTGATGTAAGAAGGGCTATATAAATAAATGTGATTTGATTAAAGAATTGAATGGCAACATACTCACTTGAGATCTCACTTGGCGAAGGCCAAAGAATTAGGAATAAATGAATTCAGCAACCATTTCTCTGTCACTAGCAAACACAGTCATGGGTGTACTGTTAACTCTAAAATTCACTCGAAAGGCACCCTGGGAAATATGCAAATGAGGCTTAAAACCCTACAGCAGGTCTATACATTTCCCTTTCTGGATGGCCGAAACATTTCTGGTTTACAATTTTTGCCTGGTTCTTCAAAGAACCATCACATTTATGGTTCTTCAGAGACCCTAAAATCGTTCCCCATATGGCATCGCTCTCAAGAATCTATTCGGTTCCAACTTGCACCTTTTTTTTAAGAGTGTATGTACATTTTCTGATGCTCTGCCAACAGTAGAGTTCAACTTGAGAGTAAAACAGTTGTAATAATTTAATTTATTTAGATGGTTGTGGATTGGACTGCATGACATTCTTTGTAAAGGTAAAGTGAGAGACTATAGGGAGAACATATTCACACATGGCTGTGATAGTGTTGTGATATCTTGATATCTCTCACTCTCTCTCTCTTTCTCTGTCTCTATCTGTCTCTCAAACACTCTCTCTCCCCCCTCAATCTCACTCTTTATCGCTGTGCTTTAGTGTTTATTCACCTTCATTAGAAGAGAACAACATAACAGTGGAAGCCTGTAAGTGCTGTTATTGTGAAGAGGAAATGTTTAGGAGCAACAACGGCTCAGCCACGAAGTGGTAGGCCACAAAAGCTCACAGAACGGGACCATCGATTGCTGAAGCGCATAAAAATGGTATGTCCTCGGTCGCAACATTCACTACCAAGTTCCAAACTGCCTCTGGAGCAAAGTCAGCACAAGAACTGTTCATCAGATGGTTCATGAAATGGGTTTCCATATCCGAGGAGCCGCACACAAGCCTAAGATCACCATGTGCAATGCAACTCGTCGGCTGGAGTTGTGTAAAGCTCGACGCCATTGGACTCTGGAGCAATGGAAATTAGTTCTCTGGAGTGACAAATCACACGGATGCCAGGAGAACGCTTCCTGCCCCAATGCATAGCTTCCAACTTTATGGCAACAGTTTGGGGAATGCCCTGTTTCAGCATGATATTGCCCCCGTGCACAAAGCGAGGTCCATACAGAAATAGTTTGTCGAGATTGGTGTGAAAGAACTTGACTGGCCTGCACAGAGCCCTGACCTCAACCCCATCAAACACCTGTAAGATTAATTGGATGGCAACTGCGAGCCAGGCCTAATCGCCCAACATCAGTGCCCTACCTCACTAATGCTCATGGCTGAATGGAAACAAGTCCAACATCTAGCAGCAATGGGGGGACCAACTCCATATTAATGCTCATGATTTTAGACTATCAGGTGTCCACATACTTTTGGTCATGTAGTGTATGTGTGTGTGTGTGTGTGTGTGTGCGCGTGTGCGTGTGTGTGTGTGTGTGTGTGTGTGTGTGTGTGTGTGTGTGTGTGTGTGTGTGTGTGTGTGTGTGTGTGTGTGTGTGTGTGTGTGTGTGTGTGTGTGTGTGTGTGTGTGTGTAGAAGAGAGACACATAATATACATTTAGTGAATGTCTTGAGTGTATACAGTGAATGGATAGACCTGTTATGTAATGTTTTATAGTGCATCTGTGTCAAAGCTGTTAATTGGACGGACTGGATTTGCTCTCCATACAGCACTCATCATTATCTCCGTTACACAAACAGATAGCATGAGGGTTATGCACAATCTTTTCATCTATATTTGGATAGGCTCCCCTGGGGGAAAACATTTACAGGCATCTATTTAAATGTATCTGTTGATTGTATTTTTTAAAACCAGCCCTTTTAAATCCAGGAATATATTGAACATTTAAACATTCCTCAACAAATGTTGCATGAAACGTCGGGAAAGCACGTGTTCATCTTCGAAGGCTTCTGAAAGACATAGGGTGATTTGATGAAATGATATGCACTACGCTTTTCATATTGGCTTGTTTCTAACCTAGGATACTGATCTCTGCTAGAAATAGAGATTAGCCTAGCTGAAGGCATGTATATTCTGAGCTACTAAAATCAAATCTAGGAATTAGGTAGTGCTGGGAATGAACGATGCATGGGCTTCACAGAAATATTAGATTCAGAAAAGGCATGCACATTTCATGTACAGTGCATCAGCAGGATATCAATCTCGACCACATGGCATGCACAGTTGGGAATATTGAATCCTGAAGTTGCATTTCTCATCTCACCAATGTATCATGGGTCTGTGTTTGTTTAGTAACTATTTTGGAGTCCACATAGAATTGTATTTGTGGTACTGGAGACCAAAAAAAACACCATGAATAATTGGGTGGATATATTTTACTGTGTTATGGTGCCTTGCATACATCCCCTTTCTCCCTCAATCGCTCTCGTTTTCTCTCTCTCTCGCTCTCGCTCTCTCACTCTCTCTCTCTCCGTCGGTCTCTCTCCATCTCTGTCTGCCTCTCACACTGACTGAACAGATGACATATTCACACAGACTGAGATAGTGATATTATTGAGCAGGACCTGCAGTCTCACTAATATCTCCCTGTCTTTCATTCTCGCTCTCGCTCTCTCTCATATTTTTATATATATATACACACAGTTGAAGTCGGAAGTGTACATACACTTAGGTTGGAGTTATTAAAACTTGTTTTTCAACCACTCCACAAATTTCTTGTTAACAAACTATAGTTTTGGCATGCCGGTTAGGATATCTACTTTGTGCATGACACAAGTAATTTTCCCAAGAATTGTTTACAGACAGATTATTTCACTGTATCATTCACTGTATCACAATTCAAGTGGGCCAGAAGTTTACATATATACATAGCTTCTGATAGGCTAATTGACATCACTTGAGTCAATTGGAGGTGTACCTGTGGATGTATTTCAAAAATTGTAGACCTCCACAAGTCTGGTTCATCCTTGGGAGCAATTTCCAAACGCCTGAAGGTACCACGTTCATCTGTACAAACAATAGTAACCAAGTATAAACACCATGGCCCACGCAGCCGTCATACCGCTCAGGAAGGAGATGCGTTCTGTCACCTAGAGATGAACGTACTTTGGTGTGAAAAGTGCAAATCAATCCCAGAACAACAGCAAAGGACCGTGTGAAGATGCTGGAGGAAACAGGTACAACAGTATCTATATCCTCAGTAAAATTAGTCCTGTATCAACATAACCTGAAAGGCCGCTCAGCAAGGAAGAGGACACTGCTCCAAAACCGCCATAAAAAAGCCAGAATACGGTTTGCAACTGCACATGGGGACAAAGATGGTACTTTTTGGAGAAATGTCCTCTGGTATGATGAAACTAAAATAGAACTGTTTGGCATAATGACCATCGTTATGTTTGGAGGAAAAAGGGGGAGGCTTGCATGCTGAAGAACACCATCCCAACCGTGAAGCACAGGGGTGGCAGCATCATGTTGTGGGGTGCTTTGCTGCAGGAGGGTCTGGTGCACTTCACAAAATAGATGGCATCATGAGGAAAGGAAAATTATGTGGATATATTGAAGCAACATCTCAAGACATCAGTCAGGAAGTTAAAGCTTGGTCGCAAATGGGTCTTCCCAATGGACAATGACCCCAAGCATACATACTGTCAAAATGGCTTAAGGACAACAAAATCAAGGTATTGGAGTGGCCATCACAAAGCCCTGACCTCAATCCAATAGAAAATGTGTGGGCAGAACTGAAAAAGCATGTGCGAGCAAGGAGGCCTACAAATCTGACTCAGTTACACCAGCTCTGGGAAGCTTGTGGAAGGCTACTCAAAACGTTTGACCCAAGTTAAACAATTTAAAGGCAATGCTACCAAATACTACTGAGTGTATGTAAACTTCTGACCCACTGGGAATGTGATGAAAGAAATAAAAGCTGAAATAAATCCTTCTCTCTACTATTATTCTGACATTTCACATTCTTAAAATAAAGTGGTGATCCTAACTGACCTAAGACAGGGAATTTTTACTAGGATTAAGTTTAAATGTATTTGGCTAAGGTGTATGTAAACTTCCGACTTCAACTGTATATGTATGTATGTATTCTGTCAGAGTGACTTCAGTCAGGTCTCGTCCGAGAGCACTCCAGAGCTGCATGCCTTGCCATTGTCAGCGGCACCATGTAATCCCTGTTCAGCCATGTTCAACACAATGCTCATCGCACACTCAGAAATATGGAGGCTCTGACAGAAATATCTCAAGTAGGAGATTGAGAGACAGGATGGGAATGTAGATAAAACGACAGTAAAGCAAAGTCTCAAAGAAACCCTGCACAAAGAGAAAAAGCATTTTCTTTGTATTACGCAATACTTATACTGTATGGACATATTTACTGCAATAATACTTCACTTAGCAGATGCTTTTATCCAAAGTGATTTACATTACAGCGAGCGCCTACATTTCTTTCATCATTTGGAATAAAAATGTTCAACTGTCAGTGTGTGTGTGTAGGCCCTATGGGATAGATGTAGGAATTGAGTCCCACAGGACCAGTTCAGTGGTATGTTTGTTGTAATATTAGTGCCTTCAGCTATCCGAGTCAGAACTCTGGCATTAAGACACACTGGCCTCTCCAAGGGCAGTATGTCATCAAATTACCTCAGATGTCAGTCAAAGCTGAAGGGCAGACTGTCTCCCTGCATTAATATAAACAAATGATTTCATGCATAATAATTATAATAATAACACCAATAATAAATAAAAAAATCTTAATATAATTTGAAAGTTACTTAATTTTTTTCCTGTATTCTTTCAACAAACACATGACTTCTCTGGCAATCTTTTAGTTTCAGATAATACTGTTAATCTAGTATTGGGAAGTGGCTCGCTATTGCTTGATTCTTAATCTCAGCCGTTGAGTCTGGGGTCCTTTGAGGACACTATGGTCTCTGTTTTCAGCTGGCGTTAAAGCAGTGCTGTTGTCAAACACACTCTCGTTTGCAATTTGAAAACAAAACAAAAAGCAGGCGCTCTTTTTTTTATAACCCTTGCACCAGAGTTGGGAATGTACCTGTTTAACATCAGCTCACCTGCGCTAAGGTGGGATGTGTGGAAATATTTGAGGGGAGGCCTTAAAAATGTGCGCCAAATTGCTCATTTCAGGCCTCGCAACTGGAGATATTTAGGTAACACTTTACTTGAGAACCAGCATCATAACATAATATGGTCATAACCATGTCATAATATGTCATAACAGCTGAAATAACTTGCCATAACCTTTCATAATATGGTCACAACACTGTCATGACCCATATATTTATACCTCTTGAGACATACACTGCGTTATTTTATGGCTGGTTATGACGCCTATATAAGAGTGTCAAAACTCACATTTATTCAAAAGTTTTTTTCCTTCCAAGAAGTTTCCATTCATTTGAAAGTTGGTTTCTTAAGTGCTTTGTTGTTGTTATTAATTCCTGACAGTCATGATTTTTTAAATCATACTGTATTTTAAATAAATGACAGAAAATACACTTTATGACACTCTCATGATGCATTATGACCGTCCTGTGTCACTTCACTTGTACTGAGAAAATGCACTTTATGACACTGTCAAGAAGCATTATGATCATCATAATCATATAAGCCAGATAGGCCTATCACGTACATGACCTTATGTCAGTCATCAGCCAAAAAGAGGATGTCTTGTCCTGCTCCTGAAATCTGCTCACCTGCAACAGAGCATTTGAGTAGGTGCATGTCTGACATCAATGTGTGAGCAATTATGATCATCATTTAACAGTGTCAATTTCATAACATAAACATACCGTTGACAAGTAGACTGAGGTGTAATGGAATGTTTTTGCCTTGTCTGGTAGGTTTTGTGGGTCTTAACACTCTTATGTAGGTGTCATAATCGTAAAATAACACAACATACAGTATGTCACAACAGGTCTAAATATATGTGTCATGGCAGTGTTATGACCATGTTATGACACTGCATTATGACATGGTTATGACCTTGTCATAACGTGTTATGACGCTGGGTGTCAAGTAAAGTTTTACCGATATTTAAGACCAACCAAAATCTGGTCAAAATCAGATTTTGCCAGCGGAGGCGTACATTAGCCTAATCAGTAGCCTATCCCCAATGTTTTACTAGAAATATCATCTTTGGTAGCAGCAAAACAGTCAACAGACATTACCGTTTAGTTATTTTTTTTACATTATTTTTGTCCAGCTTTATGTGCGCTGCCCATTGAATGACAGGCGTAAGTGACTGTAGGGAGCCTGATTAGAAACATGAAGTTGCTATAAAGACTGATTATTGTTATCTTCCACATTCTTCTTTTGGACCTTAAGGTCAAATTGCAGGAATTCCGATGGCTGTCCTGTACGGAATCCGCTGTGTTGTTTGTTTACCTCAACAATTCTTCTCGTGGCAAAGTCACTACATGGCCTTATTAACGGTGAGGTAGGCTAATTCTTTTTTAACGTTTGATAGAAAACATCCATGGCTCAGACATGCAATGCCATTTTGAAGTGCGAATGCCAAGCTAATTCCATGTTGAAGCCAATTACTTTTTTCATGTAAACCACAGGATAGGCTTCATGTTTGTTATAACTAGACATTTTACAGAGGGACTCTGTAGACTACTATTTAAAGATAAACATCCATCACCTCCTGCGGAATTTGAGTTTATGACAACTAAACATCAGACACCGTAAATACACAAATTTAAGCAACTGCATAATTAGCTTCGGAGCAGGTTTTTATTGGCCAGTGAGAGGTCAAGCCCTCATCACACCTCCAACTAATGAATTCATAGAAGACCTGCCTCTTTACGCTAATGCCAGCTGGTGTGCCAAATCCTTCCCATTGTGAAAATAGCAACAGTATTTATGACACATCCCTTGACCTATGCCGTTACCACCAGTGCTAGGATTTACCGTTGAGTTAGAGGGCTCTACTTTAACAAACCTATTTTATTCCTTTATTCAATGTAATCCCTTAAATATATTCCAAATATATGTAAACAGTTTGTTTAATGGGATTATATCTGTCAGCAAAGACGTATTAGGGGTTCCAGGCTGAGGCTTAATTGAGCTAGCTAATTGTTCCCCCTCTGATGTAAACGTTGTCCCTCCCTTTCCAACACCCTTATTTGTGCATCACAACAAGGCGGCTTGCATAAAACAAAGAGATAAGAATCCACACTGATAACGAACGACCAATAACATGCATAATCAATCTATTTTACCAGGCATTACAAGTAGGTGCCTAGTTCCCGCAGACCAGCCCAGCCTTCACTTTATGATACCGGAATAATTAGTGGTGTGAGATAAGGCCGAAGGAATCCATCATCATACCCCTGGGCACTGGGATTTCCAGGTAGTAATGGGGAAATGGATGCTCCTCTGCTCTAGGAAGACGATCCATCATTTAACATACTAACTAGGCAAGGGGTTTTAACATGGAGATAATGCAGGTGCATCTTTATCACACCGTCTCTGAGATTTCAGTGTGGTAGTATGGGGTCTCCTCTCTCATTATCTCTGGCCTGAGGTAGAGTGAACTTGTTCCTTTTTGAGAAAGTAGTAGTTGTAGTATGTGCAGTGGCGTGTATTCATGGATGCTACGGGAAGCCAGGCTTCCCCAAGAAATAAAGAAAAAACCTACAAAATAATTTTCCTCTAATTTGTAAGAGGCTGAATGTATCTCACCGGTTAAAGCGAACAAACAAAACAGCACCCCTCTGTCTCAGTATGTGTAGTGTATCTTTCTGAGGCTGTCTGGTCAGAAAGACTATGACATTGTTGTCGCCCGTAGCATTGATTGCAAGGGAAGCCAGTGAGCATTTGGCCTCCCTTCATAAAACAAATATAATATAATAGCCAATCAGCATTGAGCTAAACTGAGTGAGCCTGTTCCTATGTGGGAAAGCAGTAGTAGTATATGTCCCCCAATAAATGGTTGAACCCCTCAGAGTTAGGCGACTGTTAGTCAACTTGATTCACATGCAGAGGTGAAATTGAAAGATGTCTTGGTGGGTAATAGTTTAATGCGCATGCTTGAGTCCTACTCACCCTGGGCGTTTTTCTACCAGTGGTTTTAACAAAATATAGATTACTTGTAGATATGGAATCACCTTTTTTGTGCTTCTGCATAGAACACACACAAAAAAGGAATTGGTCCATCACCTGTGTATCTGATGTGTATCCCACAAGTCTCTCAAGACTCTCAACTACTATTTGTTTTTTTTCAATCTGAATGAAATGGGCAAACCTTGAGAGCTGAACATTACAAACACATTGGTGTCATTCAGCGATACCAGGGAGTGAACAAGAGAAAGAGGTGACCCTTACTCTGTTACCAGATAGTATTCCAAGGACATTGGTTACAGTATATGTTGAGTACTGTAGCTATTCACTTAGTACTATTCAGTTTCATTCTTCCTGGCTTGTGATTTCAGAAGCACCAGTAGATAGCCTACTAATACTTCAGTCTGGACCAAGTATCCCAAAAGTCTGCCTGCGTCTATGGTAAAGATATCCTGCATCTCTTTCTCTCTCCATCTTACTCTCCCATGGACAGAGAGAGCAGCACAGCTTTTACCACACAGTTGGCAACCTGAGCTATATTCTGGAAAGCGTCTGTACTATATAAAGAAAGTGACAGGGCCATTGTAAGTCTACCTGCCCCACTTCCCTTCCCCAATAACTTCTTCAACCTCGTCCTAAAATCATGCCTTGAGAGAAGTGGTGTGAAAGGTGAACAAAGCCTTTCCAAAATCCTCAGTCCTTGCCAAAAATCATCGTCACACAAAGAAGGCTCCTGCTGTGCCATTCTATCCTTCCCCTATTTCTTTCCATTTGTATTCCAAGTGCTGACTTGATTTAGGCCTTCTACCTACCAACATTGACAACGGAACAATGCATGTAATCTAAATTACCATGTTATGGCCCTTAAAAATGAGTCTCTAGAGTAGCTCTTGAATCATTAACAGGGGTTTACGAATCCCTACATCAAAAACCAATGTTATCAATTATTTATTCCAAAATCTAGAAACATTACTCACTTTGATGTAAAATGCCTTCTTAATCTTCAGATCATCAGATCAAACCGAAAAAAATATTACTCTTAAACAACTTGACATTTGATATTTTTGAACAGAAATGTTCCTCAAAGCAATAACTTGTTGATGACGTATCCTCCCTATTGGTTCCTCTTGAATATACAGATGTGTAAACAAACTTATCAGTACACACTAGCAGAGTCTACACCAGTTTTTGATTTTCAAACTACCAATTCCAACTACCAACTCCAGTGATAACTGTCGATCAGTAATGTGTTGATTTCTGTATGTAGCTTCTCATTTCTACTCTAGTTACCTACCTAACAAGCAGCACAATTTGCAGACCCAGTCAAGTCAGTGATAAGTGTTGAGCCATAACGTGTTGGTGCAGTTTCTAGTTTCTACACTAGTTTCGCTCCGTTGTTAGCTACCTATAGTACCAAACTGCGCAACTTCATGACTGCCTAGTGATAACTGCCTTAAGTTAAATTCACACACTACAGAGTCCAAAGGTACGGAGCGTACCGCTGTGTTGCAATATCGTTTTTCATCACAAAAGGGTTACTTCTAATATGCTCCGACATTCAATGTACTTTTGTACGAAATGACTATTGAGAAGTGACTCATCATTTATTTTTTAGTGAATTTTATTGATTTATTTTTTATAAATCTGATTACTTCACATGGAGATGTGGAAAGCTAAAAAGGCTAGCTAACTTGCTATGTTTTTAGCCAGGCTAAAGCCAGCTAGGCAGGCTGCCAGCTAGCTTCCATTAGCAAGGGAAGGTGACTCTTCCTTGCTTTAAATTTAAAAAGAGCAGGCATGGGGCCGGTGAGGATATCATGTTACCAAAAGGTGTCCACTTTTCCAAAAATCCCACTCCACCCACGATAACGTATGCACATAGATCAACGGAGTGAAGCTTGTAGTAACTGTCGAGCCATAATGTGTTGGTGTGTCGGTGCAGCCTGCTTGTCCACTCACGAGAGACAGTTGAGAAGCAATCTCGCCTCAGAGTGGAGGACATTGTTCTGCCGCTACATTCAATTTGCACCAGTTTCAACCTAATGCAAATGCCCCCAGACCCAGTTCCAGCAGATTAGTGATAAACTGATATAGCAGGAGGACAAAGATCTTAAGTCTTTGTCAGACAACATTGATTGATTGGACGCAGTCAGGTACATGGAGACAAGATGTAGGCTAGTTAATTAGCTATTTGCTTCTGTTTCTAAGTTACTGGCTTGACATTTTCAACACACACACACACACACACGACAGTCGGGCGCACACACACCATGCGTCAGTGTGTGCAGCATCTATCTGTCTATGTCTCATGGAAAGGAGAAAACGATGGTTACCACCATCCTAACCTGTCCCCCGAAGGCTTGTCTGGCTAAATGATCAAATGGTTTGTCTCTGATAGAGTGACCTCAAGTTTGACTGTGTCACTGCGAGACAAGGTCGTTACATTGAATGAACAGTCCAATGTCACCCTGTGGAACGGCACTTCTCAGCAGAAAGGGAATTCGAAGGTAAGATGATGGAATCATGTGAGTCATATCATGGCTAACCTTGTACAAGAGACCATGAGAAAATGCACAACTTTGTAAGGTATAGCCTAACCCTTGTAGGTCGGAAAGTTATTACATCAGGTGATTTTTTTTAGAATACACATCAGGTGAGACGGTCTGTGATTTATATTCCACAAATGCAAACATGCTATTAAATGAGAATCCTCACTCCTCCAGAAGGATTGTTTTCACACCCCATGCAGTCAAACTTTACAGACAGGCACTTCTTTTAATTTGGTACCTGATTGGCATTGGGAGTTGTATTTGTACCGGAAAAGTTTCCAAGCCAATCAGGGATCAAACAATTTTTCAACAATTTGGTCGTCGGGCGGCAAATGCTGCTCTCACTATCTATCTAATTAAAACCCAGAATGTACTGTATGGACACATCGTAGACCGGCTGACTCCGTAGGGAGATGAAACTTTGCAGTTGACCAGATGTGTCTGCTTCTTTCATCTTTCTTTACATCCTCCACAGTGAGCGATGCCACATCTCTCAACCCAATCTGAGGCACATTGCCCCCATCGAAAAGGAAAGAGAGAGAGAGCGAAAACGAGAGTAAAAAAACAAAGAACACATGCTTTGTAGATATTAGTGCGTAAACAACTATAAAAGCCAAAACTTGAGCTTCGTTTTAATTGCATTCGTTTCGTCTTCGTGCTTCAAACGGCAAGCTATTGGTGGTTGCTGCTTTGATCTACCTCTCCCTCACCTCGCTGGAGCGATGAGGCTTCGACTTGGCTCCCTTGTCTGTTTAGGGATGAAAAAGCAAAAGCTAGATCTTGTTATTTGCATGATGATTAACTGGGGCCAACCGGGGCCAACAAATTCACAATGATTTTTTCTTTCAATACAATACTCTTGCTTATAACTATTTGTAACTATTTGTGTTGGCTATTAATGATGAACAGGGCCTCAAGTTTGTCATCAAATATCCACATTCCAGTGATTTCTGTCAGTACACTACTTTACATAACCAGCTCAATGGTCACCATAGCAACACCCACCCGTAGCACGCGCTCCAGCAGGTATATTTCACTGGTCATCCCCAAAGCCAACCCCTCCTTTGGCCGCCTTTCTTTCCAGTTCTCTCCTGCCAATGACTGGAACCAATTGCAAAAATCACTGAAGCTGGAGACTTATTTCTCCCTCACTAACATTAAGCATCAGCTGTCAGAGCAGCTTACCGATCATTGCACCAGCCCATCTGTAAATTGACTACTACCTCATCCTCATATTGTTTTTGTTTTTTTGCTCCTTTGCACCCCAGTATCTCTACTTGCACATCATCTTCTGCACATCAATCACTCCAGTGTTAATGCTAAATTGTAATTATTTCGCCGCTATGGCCTATTTATTGCCTTACCTCCCTAATCTTACTACATTTGCACACACTGTATGTAGATTTTTCTATTGTGTTATTGACTGTACGTTTGTTTATCACATGTGTAACTATGAGTTGTTTGTGTCTCACTGCTTTGCTTTATCTTGGCCAGGTCGCAGTTGTAAATGAGAACTTGTTATCAACTGGCCTACCTGGTTAAATAAAGGTGAAGTAAAAAAAGTTCAACATTTGGGTTCTTTCCCACTTATCCTTGGCTATTGATGATACACAAAGCACCTGTCACTCACACAACAATACAAGTCATTTTGTAAACTCCACAGATTCATTTAATTAAGGCTTGTAAAGAGGCATCTGCGACGTTGTAACCTAACTATGCATATGAGGAGATGGTCCAACTGTTAAATAAATGCAGTATGTTGTCATTAATTCGGGGTACTATCTACATTGTTTCTTGTCTAGTCTCTCGTCACAGCCTTGACATTAGCTGATTTGGTTCTGGGTATCCCAAGATTATTTCCAATCAAATTTTGATGAGACCATATCTCTAACTGTTTTTTTCTTTGGGTTAATGTAATTTTAGCTTATTCAAACCTTCTCCCATCCCATCCCCATTGGGAGTTGGTAAGCTTGTCAAACATGGGCAGTAGCCTAAGCTTAGTTTGCTACATGATGCAGAAACACAGGTGTTTTGCTGTGAGGGTCCAGGAAATTCAACCACATTTAACGACTGTACTAATAAATAAACAAACAAAACCTCAGCTCTGTGATGCAGTTCACACACACCCATAGAAAGAGCTACCTGAGCAGTTTCAGTGCTTGCTTTTAATTTCACTTATACAATTAACGGGTAGAATAGAGAGGTAAGGCGGTGGAGCTTCACATGCTCTGTGTTTGACATCAAGCACCACCAGGGGAGAGATAAAACACATAGGAGACAGCAGAAAGCATGCTGGGTGGAGAAGCCATGGGCTGGCATCATCACCTTACTGAGTGAAGGGAGGTGACACTTATGAATCTCTTCTTATTTCAATAGTAGCATGAGCTACCTCCTGATAGTGAATCTGGAAGAAAATATAGTAGAACGATAATATTTCCATAAATATAACCAGTTTCTAACCACAACTCAATCCACAATCTATCTCAAACATGATACCTCGAAAGAGGTAATTCATATATATAATTCATATAATAATTAATATATATATCATGTAGGTGTGTCCAAATTCTTTACTGGTACTGTATATATATATATATATATATATATAGACGTATACAGTCCCAGTAAAAAAGAAATATATATATATATACAGTACCAGTAAAAAGTTTGGACACACCTACTAATTTCATGGTTTTTCTTAATGTTTTACTATTTTCTACATTGTAGAATAATAGTGAATACATCAAAACTATGAAATAACACATATGGAGTCATGTAGTAACCAAAAAAGTGTTGAACAAATCATAAAAATATTTATATTTTAGATTCTTCAAAGTAACCACCCTCTGCCTTGATAACAGCTTTGCACACTCTTGGCATTCTCTCAACCAGCTTCATGAGGTGCCTTGTTAATGTTTTGAATTTCTTTCCTTCTTAATACATTTGAGCCAATCAGTTGTGTTGTGACAAATTTGGGTTGGCATAGGCCAGTAGGGGTAAAAGACCCCTACTGACCTATGCCAATATCAATATTATGGCAAGAACAGCTAAAATAAGCACAGAGAAATTACAGTCCATACTTTTTTAATTAAGACAGGAAGGTCTTTCGAAAAAACTATCAAGCACTGTGATGAAACTAGCTCTCATGAGGACCGCAACAGATAGGAAGATGCAGAGTTACCTCTGCTGCAGAGGATAAGTTCAGTATAGTTACCAGCCTCAGAATTCAGCAAATTAACTGCATCTCAGATTGCAGCCCAAATAAATGCTTCACAGAGTTCAAGTAACAGACACATCTGAACATCAACTGTACATCTAGGACGTCGTCCCCACAGTGACTGTACGTACATACCCCAACCAGAAGCCATGGATTACAGGTAACATTCACACTGAGCTAAAGGGTAGAGCTGCTGCTTTCAGTAACAGTAACAGTAACACTGTCTGTGATTTATCTTGAATTCAATGCACACTTAACTGACATTGGCTACCACAGCATTCTGCAGTGATACGCCATCCATCTGGCTTGCGCTTTGTGGGACTATCATTTGTTTTTCAACGGGACAATGACCCAACATGCCTCCAGGCTGTGTTAGGGCTCTTTGACCAAGAAGGAGAGTGATGGAGTACTGCATCAGATGACCTGGCCTCCAGAATCACCCGACCTCAACCCAATTGAGATGGTTTTGGTTGAGTTGGTCCGCAGAGTGAAGGAAAAGCAGTCAACAAGTGCTCAGCATATGTGGGAACTCCTTCTAGACTGTTGGAAAAGCATTCCATGAAGCTTGATGAGAGAATGCCAAGAGTGTGCGAAGCTGTCATCAAGGCAAAGGGTGGCTACTTTGAAGAATCTAAAATACATTGATTTGTTTTAACACGTTTTGGGTTACTACATGATTCCATATGTGTTATTTCATCATTTTGATGTCTTCACTATAATTCTAGAAGGTAGAAAATTAAGAAACACCCTTGAATGAGTAGGTGTGTACAAACTATAGAATGGTAATGTATATATATTTTGGGGGGGCCAGGTTTAAGAGTTTCATGTGTACTTCACCTCATCTACTTCACCTCATCTACCCCCAAAGTGTAGAAGCCACCTAGGTGGCATCGGTATCCATTTTGTTTTAGAATGCTCCCCATGTACAGTATATTGTTTAAACCCTCGGTGCTATCAAACTGTGATGCATTGTGTTTCTCTCACAATTACTTAACAAAAAAAAAACGTTACCGTACACAATGCTAAATTAGTTACAGGATCCATTTTTCATCGTCATGTCAAACTCATCAAAATGATAAAAATACAAAAAAGAATTAAGAAAGTATAAAAGTGTTTTACTGAGACAAACTTCCTTGCTTTTCAAAACATGGTTGTTGATATTTCTCTCTTCTATTTGAATTAATGAACATATCTCGGGGTGGCAGGTTGCCTAGTGGTTAGAGTGTTGGGCCAGTAACCAAAAGGTTGATAGATCAAACCCCGAGCTGGCAAGGTAAAAATCTGTCATTCTGGCTGTGAACAAGGCAGTTAATCTACTGTTTCTATAGTCTGTCATTGTAAATAAGAATTTGTTCATAACTGACTTGCCTAGTTAAGTAAAGGTTCAATAAAATAATAATAATAATTGGAAGCTAGTCTGACCTTCAACACATTCTGCAAGAGAGAAAAAGCTGCCAGAACGCTAAGTAATTAAAAGTGAGGCCTTTAATGAATAAAAATACTAATTAATTGAGCTGTGTCAAGGAATGGTGCATACACTCTGGGTTGAATTAGAGAGGGGTGGTGGGTGTAGTGTTATGGATTAATGGTAGTTGTAACCGGTGCAGAGAAACATATAGGTCTACAATAATGTCATTCAGTGGAGGGGTTGACAGTGTTGATTTGAACCACATTGTGATGGTGTCAGATTTGTTAACCCAACTGTTATCAGATGTTCAGAGTTTAGTCTATCCATGTGGCACAGCACTTTGTTCCATGAACACTACGGTAAATGTGCAATGTTACACATGTTGGGAGACAGACTCACCAGAGCGAGTCTTACTCAAATACATTTACAAAATGTTGAGCAGAAAGCTTCACTTGAGATTTCCTACAGGTTAACACAGCAGGGCCCAGTCAGTAAATGGTTGAGTCACAATTCCCTATTTCCTGTAGTGCACTGAGTTTGACCAGGGCCCATGCTTCCTGAATGGAACCCTAGCCCCTACACGGTGCACTACTTCTGACCATAGCTGTCCCAAATGGCACTCTATTCTCTAGATAGTGGCATTTGGGACATATCCAATGTGATGGAGAGAGAGAGAGAAATAGAGAGAGAGAGAGAGAGAGAGAGAGAGAGAGAAAATTAAATTCTGAGCGAGAGTTGTGACATTCTGGAACGCATAGAGAGAGGGGATTCAAGCTGTGCATAAATGGCTGTTTATCAGTAGGAAGTGGTGAGGCATAGCTGGAGAGAACATGGAGGTCCTGGTAAGGTGTTACCCCCCCTCTCGTCTCAAGGAACTTAAATTATTTTTCATTAATCAGGTTTTTTTGGGGGGGTGGGTTGGGGGATTCTGATTGGGTAGCTAGCTAAAGGAATAATCATTTTGTGGCAAATCGCAAGGAGTGGTTTGTTTATGGGTTACTGGTTTTCTACACTCAAAATGTCATTTATGACTGCATGTGTAGGAATTGTATGTTTTTGTATCCCCTCACTCACTCACCCACCTACTATATATGTGTGGTACAGTATATCCTACAATCCAAATCCCTCCCTCACATTGTTGACGCCATCGGAATGTAAACTATATAACAGCTAGTTCAAGGCACCCCCAGAAATCACCGCTTTCCACCCCGTGACGTCTTCATGTAATCTCCAAGGCAGGCAGTGTGCCATGGATCTAACTGTGTCCACCTCCATTACCTGTGTGATGGCATGACACCAGGGTGCTACTGCAGCTCGCGCCACATCAAGAGACACTGTCACGTGCTCCTCTCAAAGGCGAAAGACGGGCCTGACACTACTGTACTGGTACTATGTCTTTTTTTGCGTATGTGATGTGTGTGTGTACCGCGTGTGTGTGTGTGTGTAACAATACATGTGTGTTACCGGATTAAACAAAACACGCCAAGGGTCACCAAGATGGCTGGTATATGTTACACATGGACGAACCGTTTGTCTTATTAGTGCTACGTAATACCTTCTCTTTGAGACATCCACAGAAAGTGTCAAGAAAGACCCTTTGGTCATGTTGTATAATTAGCATGGCTATGCTTAGATGGTGATGGTGGTTCACACGCGTGTTACAATTAACAGCAAGGAAAGTGTATGGAACGCCATAAAAGAGTTGGGATTCACACCTACGTTGCAGATCACACCCGCTATCATCTGTTCACTCAATATCTCAACATTATACTGTATATGGGAACATTTGGACAGGAAAAAGCACACCCAGTTGAATTAGCTGCTATTTACTGGAAAGTGAGAGAGAGAAAACGTAACATTGTCTGCTACACGTTAAACAAATGTAGCTATTCCATCCATGGTAGTATTCTTCACGCTGTGTTGTCTGTGCTTTGGCTCGCCCCGTATGTATACTGTGAAGTGTGTGCTGGTGGTGCTGAGTGGTGGAGAAGGCGTCACGGAACATTACAAGCCCATCACAGGCTCACCACGCCTCATTAGAGTGCAACTAGCTGTACACTCCAGACTCAAGACACACACCAGGGGTTGTTAGGTTGCTATATCTCAGTACTTACCTCTCACTGATGGATGCAGCAGGGTTCTGGCGCACAATGGCTACCATGTATCACCCAGTTGCACAACGTAGAGATAATATCCACATAGCTTTTGCAATTCTCTCTTTTTCTCTTTTTATTTTCTTCATGGCCATAAAATATACTGAGTGTTCCAGCACAAAAAGGCTAATAGGATCTTAATTTGATGACCCTGTTGTTGAAGGAAATTTCCTGCACAGCAGGAAATGCAAACTTGTGGTGTATTCAAGGTTTAAAAAGGCTTTTAAAGTTTGCAATTTCCACTTTAACATTTCAAACTCGATTTGCCCTTACTAAAAATATATCAACTCCCACAAAAATGTAATTAGAATTCACATAATCGTTTACATTTACTGCTGTTGCAGGATTATTTTCCTGCTGTAAGAAACCGGTCAAATTAAGATCCTACATCTGTAATACCCAGGTGGGTATACGTTGGTGGTGGAAGGGGGGAATTGTAAACATGTAATGAAAAGGACGTATTATTATTATTCCTTGTAGCTTTGCAATGCTCTCTCTAGCCATCTCCCTATAGGTGACCTACAGTTACCTTTTGAAGAGCAAATCCAATTAGCCTGTGCAAGATACTTTTTTGTTGTTGCTTGTGTAGCACATGGGGTTGTGTGAAACTTACTCATCAGACTGAAGTGTCCCCACTTGTGCCAGTGAATAGCTAGCCGACATGTAAGACGCTTCAGGAGGGTGGTCACGGTCCAGAGTTCGCGCAAGATATGGGCTCAATCAGGAGGACCTGGTACTCATTAAGCAAGCAGCGTGACGTCCTTTACGGTGGTGACTTGGATCTGGGGTCGATGTTGAGTAAGTTTGAGGGGTGAATGTGGCACATGTGCATGTGTAAAACTTACTCCTCAAGCCTGAAGTGTCCCCACTTGTATCAGTGAATAGCTAGCTTTATTGCGTGGCGTGACATCTTTTACACTTGGTTTGGCCCAGATGTCCACTGTGTGTTTATAGTGTCATCACTGATGCCCAGAGAGCATCTCTTACGGTTAGACAGAGGGAACTAGGGAACTCTACTATAGCCCTGAAACGAAACGCCAGGCGGTGCATATTGATGCTGCTTGCCTAGAACAACACAACACACAAACCCCGTCTGCACTAACAATGTAATTAAACAGTCCTGACAGCCTAGTGTGCTTGTGTGCTTGTGTGTGTGTGTGTGTGTGTGTGTGTGTGTGTGTGTGTGTGTGTGTGTGTGTGTGTGTGTGTGTGTGTGTGTGTGTGTGTGTGTGTGTGTGTGTGTGTGTGTGTGTGTGTGTGTGTGTGTGCGTGTGTGTGTGTAGTGTAGTGTGGGGCAGCTGCATTCATACGGTAGAGAACAGAACAGATCACAAAAGGCTGAGGGGTAGAGGAGACATGAAGCTATGCACTGTGGTATGAGGGGTGAGGAGGAGACATGAAGCTATGCACTGTGGTATGAGAGGTAGAGGAAACATGAAGCTGTGCACTGTGGTATGAGGGGTGAGGAGGAGACATGAAGCTATGCACTGTGGTATGAGGGGTAGAGGAGACATGAAGCTATGCACTGTGGTATGAGGGGTAGAGGAGACATGAAGCTATGCACCGTGGTATGAGGGGTGAGGAGGAGACATGAAGCTATGCACTGTGGTATTAGGGGTGAGGAGGAGACATGAAGCTATGCACTGTGGTATGAGGGGTGAGGAGACATGAAGCTATGCACCGTGCTATGAGAGGTGAGGAGGAGACATGAAGCTGTGCACTGTGGTATGAGGGGTGAGGAGGAGACATGAAGCTATGCACTGTGGTATAAGGGGTGAGGAGGAGACATGAAGCTATGCACCGTGCTATGATAGGTGAGGAGGAGACATGAAGCTGTGCACTGTGGTATGAGGGGTGAGGAGGAGACATGAAGCTATGCACTGTGGTATGAGGGGTAGAGGAGACATGAAGCTATGCACCGTGGTATGAGGGGTAGAGAAGATTTGAAGATATGCAGTGGTATGAGAGGTGAGGAGGAGACATGAAGCTATGCACCGTGGTATGAGGGGTAGAGAAGATTTGAAGATATGCAGTGGTATGAGAGGTGAGGAAGAGATATGAAGCTATGCACCGTGGTGTGAGGGGTGAGAAGGAGATTAAACAGTACAGAAAGGCATAAAAAACCTTACATTAAAAAAAAAAGTACAGTCAAGCACGGACATGTTATGGTAACAAAATGGAGAAAGAGAGAGAGAGAGAGAGAGAGAGAAAGAGAGAGAGAGAGAAAGAAAGAGGGAGAGATAGAGAGGAGGGAGATGAGAGAGGGAGAGAGAGAGAGGGGAGAGATGGAGAGAGAGAGAGAGAGAGAGAGAGAGAGAGAGAGAGAAAACGAGAAAGACAAAGCGAGAGGGAGAGAGACCCCGGTGTATGAATGATTGTTGTGATTTGGTCAAATGGAGAGCATAGTTTTAGGTCAAGCCAAAGGAGGTGGCACACAGTAACAGCACCCCCACCCTAAACACATACTGTAAATGCCCCCTGTCTTTCTGCGTGTGTCTGTCTGTTCGTCTGTCTGTAATCTCAAAGACAACTGCCTTTTCTGTTACTGCCTTGCTGAGCAATGAAATTGTATTTTCCAGCTGACCTTATCTCCTTCGGCAGAGCTTTCAGTCCACTGCAGTCAGTTATACTGTAGGGTTACATCTCAAATGGCACCCTATTCCCTATATAGTTCACTACTACTTATGACAGGGCCCACAGAGCTCTGGTCAAAAGCAGTGCACTATATAGGGAGTAGGGTGTCATTGAGGACACAAACCTGAGAGATGATGCTGACAGAGACAGACTATATTGCTATACATCTATGAGGTACCGTAGAGAGAAATAGTAGCATGGGATCGGAATCCCTGTTTTTAAATCAGGTGTTATTAATTATTCAATCATTCCATCTGTAGTATCAGATCCCAGTACTCTCCCCACTTGCCAGTGAGGAGGACTCTCTCTGAAGAGGTGTTGCATGTTTTAAACTGTACTATAATGTCCTATGTGGTTTTTACCTTTCAAATGTCCTACTTGGTAAATAGTGGACTGTTAATTAGGCCTAAAGCAGATCAAATAGCATAACTTTTGGGGAATTGTTGACATACAGGATACTGTACTAAATGTGCACAACATTTAGATGTATCCTCTTGACCCTTTATTTACTTTAATAATGAGCATTCAGTGCTGTTTCTGTTAGACGGCAGTGTTTAAATACAAGGCTTTGGTTGTATTTCAAGTAGGCCTACGAGGCTTTCAGCAAGGGTGACTAGAGACGATGAAGTGGAGTGGAGCTTTTGAGAAACACAGCAGCTATAATCTGCCAACCACACGCTAGTCTGTAAAATAAGAGAAACGTACTGGTAGTTAGGAGGAGTCAACAGAAGGAGGATCTTAAATGCCCTACTGTGTCAGTCCACTGACACGTGTTTGTGTGCACACACACAAACACGCAGTTCACTTTGTAATCCCGCTACCCCATTAGAGAGTAAGACATCCACCAGTCATTTCAGAAAAGTGTGTGTGTGTGTGTGTGTGTGTGTGTGTGTGTGTGTGTGTGTGTGTGTGTGTGTGTGTGTGTGTGTGTGTGTTTAGGTTGTGCAGGGTGGCTTGCATGAATGTTGCTCTTGGCCTTTCTTCGCCTAGCTCTTTCATACTGGATTTCAAGTTGATCATGTTCCACATTTCAAATGTGTCATTCGTATTAATGTTGGCGCTCTCTCAAAGGAAGGGCACACTGGTGTTATCCCTGCACTGCAGGAATTCATTAGCATTGCACAGAGAGTGGGTCCTGGCACACTCTCCAACACATCCATGCAAATGGGAATGGATAGCTAATGTATTGTGGCAAGCAAGGAGGTTTGTTCGATGTTGTGGATTTCTGGGATGAAGAAAAACACATTTCAGAAACTACAAACATGTTTGTAGCTGTTGTTGTTCTTATTTCGATGTTTGGATATACTACACAGTAGAAAAGCCTCAGGGATTTGCTCGCAATATACATGTATAGAAAACATGAAGTGCGTTTATGTTTTGTGTTTGACTTGTATAGCTTCAGTGCGTTATGGATGTTGGTCATTTCATGCAGGATCTATTTTCGTGGAATAGGCTATGTAATAACAACCCGCGATCAATTCCAAGTCAGGTCATAAACCTAATTTGCCTTGCATTGTCATTGCTTGCTTCACAAATCACCTAAGCTCCCACTGTGTCCCACTGTTTCCTAGTCTGACCATATTTGGTTCAAGCATGCTGAAAAGGAGCCCATCATTTTCAGGATCGTTATGAGACTCCCCCAGGGCCTCGGAGGAGACCTCACGCAGACACACCGAGCATATTGTTTCATGATAGAAATGTGATGTTTTACGTCTCAAATGACACACTATTCCCTTTACAGTGCACTAGTTTTGAGCAGGCCCCCCTGGTAAAACAAATTGTGCACTATGTAGGGAATAAGGTGCCATTTGAGACGCAGCCATGCGCTCTCTTTCTCTCTCTGGTGTTATGCCAGGTCAGGGTTGGATGCGCAGTTTGCTGCCATTCGCTAGTGATCATGAGCCAATAAGGCCGATGGCAGTGAGATCCTGCAGCTAGAGAGCACATCATATGAGGTGTGAATAAAAACCTTTCCACCTGGACATGCAAGAGCTGCTGGGGCCGTGCTTGGACATGCAAGGAAGGAACTGCCAGCAGGATTTTTGGCCTTTAATTGTCCATGGTTGTTGAGCTAAGACAGTGATCGTGTTAAGTTGCTGAGAAATTTATAGCTGTGAATTCTCAGGGTGAAATTTGGACATGCTCTGCTTGATCCAAATGAACAATGAGAGAATAAATATACAGTCATTAGAGTTACCAGCCTCAGAAATTGCAGCCCATGCTTCACAGAGTTCAAGTAACAGACACATCTCAAACTCAACTGTTGGAGACTGCATGAATCAGGCCTTCATGGTCGAATTGCTGCAAAGAAACCACTACTAAAGGACACCGATAATAAGAAGAGACTTGCTTGGGCCAAGAATGGACATTAAACCAGTGGAAATCTGTCCTTTTGTAAGGACCGACAATGGAGAAGAGAAGCAGGTACGGGGAGTTGAAAATGTAATGTGGAACAGACATCGAAGAGTACAGGAACAGCGTCAAATCAGGAAACAAAAATGACAAACAAACATTAATCCTGAAGCGGGGAACAGAGCTTGGCAACAGACAGATACAGGGGAAGTAATGACACAGGTGAATGAGTCCAGGTGAGTCCAATAATTGCTGATGCGCATGACGGGGGGAAGGCAGGTGTGCGTAATTATGGTGGCAGGAGTGCGTAATGCTGGCTCCAGGTCATCTACAAGTCTCTGCTATGTAAATTATTTTTATTTTTATTTCATCAATTTTAGAATAAGGCTGTAACGTAACAAAATGTATAAAATGTCAAGGGGTCTAAATAATTTCCACACTGTATATATACATTTTTGAATAGAGTAACTGAATGGAGATCATATAAACATGTCACTGATTTTAGTGATCCTCAATAATTGAAATCTCCCTCCAAATGAATGAATATATTATAAGACTAGGAGTGTGTAGTGTGTGTATACCACTCTGCCAGTAATCAAGACTTTGCCTCTTTGAACCACTAACTGCAATGAGAGAAAGTCCTCTTCTGAAGTCACGTCAGCGAGGAAACATGAACACGTTCGGCTCTTAGTGCTTCACAAGGACAAGGTTTCTTTAACAATTGTGTTGGCAGGCAGACTAGTAATGACTTAGGGGGCCCAGGAACCCTCTTTGATAAGTGACTTTAGCCACTGCTGCTGCAGCCTCTAAATTCATGTTCGGAGCACTTCTCTAATATGTCTGCTATGTTATTATCTGGAGATCACATTATGTTGTCCTCATAAACTCTCCTTGGCACACAGAAAAGCACGAACACCCCGCCACCTCACCTCTCTGGTAAAAAGAGTGTCTCACTGTCATCTGGCTCTATCTACCCCTCACTTATTATTTGGCAGAGAAATATTGTTTACATTTTACCATATTTAAGTCACTTAATAATATTGAATCCCATGTTATAATTCCTTATAATACAGCATTATAAGGGTTTGTACATGTGTATAACACATAATAAAGCATTATACCTGCTGGCTTTAAATAATGTTCTCCCTCATATTTCTTTGACCTCAAGACTGACAAATTATAGTTGCATGACAACTCTCTAAGAAGCATGATATTAAAACTTAATATGGATACGAAAGGACACACAGAGAGAACAAAACATCAGAAAGATTATAGGCCTACATTCTTGTGTTGTGTTTGAAAGCAATCACATCAACTGTCCCTGCAAACACAACTCAGCATAATTGAATCCGGCCATAATGTCATAACGCCATATGCTCTGTACTCTCAGTAAACAACTTGCGGTGTCATTTTGAGCATGAACATTTTAGTAGGTTACAATCTCCTCTGTCATTCCCTACTCAGCTGAATTCATGCTTTAGGAGAGTTGTTGGTTTGGCAGCCCCTCTCTCTGAGGCTCCACTGCTCAATGGGCTGTTATTGTACTGCACTATCATCCTGCACCAGGCATATAAGCAGATTGACTCCCTGACACCCCCCCCCCCCACACACACCCCTTATTTGTAGAGTTTTTTAACGTTTTCTTTCCCCCAGGTTTTGCCTTCATTCGCTACTGTCACAATTGCAGTAGGTTGCAAAAGTTGCCGGATAGTAGAATGATATATGAATGAATCATTTTGTCAATAATCTAGAAGGGGGTGGTTTTGTTCGACTGAGAAAGTCTCCATCATGCATTTCTATACAAGTGTGCATCAATACCCTCAGCCAGCAGACCTCCACCTCCTCCTCCTTCTGAATCACGTTAGAAAGCAACACATCACCAGACAACTAATTCAGTTGTGAGCTCTCCGACCCCAGCTAAATATGAATGTATTTGTCCTGCTTCTAAACTAAACAAAGTATTTCCCGACCTTCTTTGTATGTCCTTTGTGTATCTAAAGAAAATACAGATACCCTTCATTCCACGAGTAAATGCGTTCGCACACCACTCTACACTCTTAGAAACAAGGTGCTATCTAGAACCTTAAAGGGTTTTCTGACTTTCCTCATAGGATAACACTTTGAAGAACACTTTATGGTTCCAGGTAGAACCCTATTGGGTTCCATGTACAACCCTTTCCCCATAGGGTTCTACATTGAACCCAAAACCTGGAACTAAAAAGGTTGATCCTATGGGGACAGCCGAGGGAAACCTTTTGGAACCATTTTTTACAAGTGGGGTAACAAGTTGATCAACTGTCAAAGCAGAATACCTTTGCATTGTTCCTCAACTTCCTCAAATTTTTCTGCTGGTCACATATAACAACAGATTAAATAAATGAAGTAAAGTACGAGGCTGGAGAAAGGGGAACAATGGGTGAGTTGATGAGCGAGTGGGAACGTACAGTATAATGCATAATTATGTAATCACCAATTGTGAGTGATGAACTGGGCAGGCCATTTCTTATTGTATTGGTATATTCTAATTACAGTCTCAAAAGGGTATGTACCCTATATCAGTCCTCCAAATCAGTCTTCTCTGGCCTATTTGTAGTACACAGTGAGAGCGTGCGTCATTTACAATGGCAAGAAGACTAATCGATGCACATGCTGCCTTAGCGCTGCTACAAGAGCTGAATGAAAAGAACTCCGATGGTGGGGAAGAATTGAATCATAACATCTCTGATGATTGTTCTTCTACTTCTGAGCCTCAGCCTGAACCTATGAGGCCTAAGCACAAAAAAAAGCCAGAATGGTACGCACTGAGCAGGTGCAAAGCGCCACCAACACATGAAACGCTGAGACAGGAGAAAGGAAGAATATCCACATCGGGCAGCATGTGTGCCAGTGTCGGAGGAGATGAGGCTTGTGGAACCTTACGTGGGCAAGGGGAGAAATGTCACCGTGGACTTACCGTTACTTCACTGGCACTGCCGAACAAGTTGCTTGCAATTAAACCAAGCCAGGTCGGCACCATGAACAAAGTAAGATGGGAGCTCCCTCCCTCTGTGCAAAATAAGGCACCTGCACAGCCGTTGTACTCCACAATGGTGCTGAAGAATGTCAAGACAACACTCACCCTATACCAATGCAAGGCAAGAAAGAACGCTTCTGTGATGAGCACCATGCATCTGTCAGTTGCCATCGACGGGGACACAATAAAGAGAAAACCGGATACTGTTATGCATCACAACCAAAGGTATGCCAATATTATTATATTACATCATATGCATTGTCATATATTGATAAACGTATGCAATGTGTTATTCTCTTCTGTATAACGGGTGTTGTTTTTCCTATGGGAAGATAATCCTCATGTTTTCTACTCTATTCTGCTCCATAGGTTGGTGTGGATGTTTTGGATCAAATGGCACGGCTGTACTCTGTGAAAGGATGCACCAGCCACTGGGCTGCTGCTGTGTTCTACAACATGCGTGACTTGTTGTTTTTTTTAGTTCCACACGATGAGATTGGATTAATACTGTGAAATTGTGACAATTAAATTAATTCCCTTTGTGTATCTCCTGTTTCTGTAGCATGAGGCAGCTTAATGTACAAGTACCGTCTGGACAATAAGCTTATGCGAACATACTATCCAGTTATACTATATTCAGGCCATCATAACATGCTGTGTCCTCCGAGTAGACTTTTCATATATGTCAAAACTGAGAGGCATCAGTTTGTTCCTTCCTGGTTAAGGTCACAGCACGGAGATGTTGACAGCTTTGACATGAGATAATGGAGTGGTCCTGACTTCTGTGTAACATGGGTTACAGAAATATCATCTGACGATGATGGAGTTGCTATCCTCTCGAGTCCATCAAGCTTTGTCTACCGTTTAGACTCATGGCTGCATCCCAAATGGCACCCTATTCCCTATTTAGTGTACTACTTTTGACCAGGGCACTATATAGGGGAAAGGGTGCCATTTGGGACACATACTTGATCACAGACAACAATAAAGGCATGACAGAAGCCCCTTCGAGTACATACAGTACGTACATGATACTGTAAATAGAATGATATATTTTGTAGCCAAGTCACCAATTAAAACTTCTTGAGCATACTTGAGACGCAGACGTCTCAAGTATGCCCCTGGAAATGCAAATGCGCTACGCTAAATGCTAAATGTACTCGTTACAACTCAATCTTTGATCAAAATTCACAAGCAGGGTATTGAATTAAAGCTACACTCGTTGTGAACCTAGCCAGCAAGTCAGATTTTTAAAATGCTTTTCGGCGAAAGCATGAGAAGCTATTATCTGATAGCATGCACCCCCCAAAATGCCAGCACGACACGTAAACAACAGATTTTGCGGAAGCCGGCGCTACCCAAAACGCAGAAATAAAATATAAAACATTCATTACCTTTGACGAGCTTCTTTCTTGGCACTCCTATATGCCCCATAAACATCACTATTGGGTCTTTTTTTCGTTTAAATCGGTCCATATATACCCAAAATAGCTTTGTATGGGAGCTGTGTCATTCAGAAAAAATCATCGTTTTTAAACGCTGCGTAATTTTTTTAAATTAAAAAAGTCGACGATAAACTTTCACAAAACACTTCGAAATCCTTTTGTAATCCAACTTTAGGTATTAGTAAACGTTTATAATCTATCAAAATGATTACAGGGCGATGTCTTTTCAATAGGTCTTCACTTGCAAAAACAATGGCTTCTAATATCTTCCTCAACTGCATCCGGGTGAAGACTGGGAAACTGGAGGTCAGATAGAAGGATTTTCCAACAATTAATTCAATTGAAAATGAGGACAATGGCGCCATCGTGCGGAATTTGTATGAATTTCAGGCAGATCGCCATTAAATTCTGTTCTCTTTTAACAACTGGTGGAAGTGACTTATGGAAATTATTTTTAGCTTTCAGAGAGCAGTTTTTCTTGCGTTTTTCAATGAAACACACGATCTGTTATAGTCACAGCCGTGATTTAACCAGTTTTATAAACTTCAGAGTGTTTTCTATCCACACATACTAATCATATGCATATACTATATTCCTGGCATGAGTAGCAGGACGCTGAAAAGTTGCGCGATTTTTAACAGAATTTTCGAAAAAGGAGGGGGTAGAAGTAAGTGGTTATTAACATTAGACTGGAGGCTGCATGTTGCCCACATGCAAAGTGATAAAGCTTTGAAGAAGAGTCTGAAAAAAAGCATCTAAATAGCTTTGTAATACATGTAGCAATTATAAAAATATGTTCATGCCGACATGGTCGACTGACAGCAGTTATATGCTACCACCATCAGAGAAAACATCGCAGCGATGCCATGTGAAAACCATTACAACATAAGCAACTATTAATCATTTATATCAAAACAGACACTGACCAGAGAAGCTGAATAGTTCCATCTCTTCATTTAATCTGAGGTGTCATGTTAAGGGCTGTCTTTCTATTTTTGTGAGTCATTCACATACGCTGGTTACAGAAGGCTACTGGATCAAACTGCAGTAAATTCTGATTTCAGCTCGCGTTTGAAAACCTGACAAAATGGAATGTGACCAAGAGGTTTATAAATAGACATGATTCTATTTCATTGATCAAAACAGGAACAAAAAAGATTAGCTTACAGCGCCCCAAAGCTATGTGTTGTCATAGAAAAGTAAGCACACCCCGCTGTACTTCTGCAAAAAACAATCAACAGGTTAAACATCTGAAAATACAAATTAGATCTCAAGTGAAAGCCTTAAGCATTCACCCAGAATCAAACAACGGGAGAGATGAATGACACCCGGAGACTTTCCGTCATTTTAAATTGCCACAGTTCTTAAAAACTTCTTAGGGCTGCAATCCCGTTAACGGGATGATATGACAACAGCCAGTGAAAGTGCAGGGCGCCAAATTCAAAACAACAGAAATCTCATAATTACAATTCCTCAAACATACATGTATCTTATACCATTTTAAAGGTAATCTTGTTGTTAATCCCACCACAGTGTCCGATTTCAAATAGGCTTTACAGTGAAAGCACCACAAACGATTATGTTAGGTGACCACCAACTCAAAGAAAAACCCAGCCATTTTTCCAGCCAAAGAGAGGAGTCACAAAAAGCACAAATAGAGATAAAATGAATCACTAACCTCTGATGATCTTCATCAGATGACACTCATAGGACTTCATGTTACATAATACATGTATGTTTTGTTTGATAAAGTTGATATTTATATCAAAAAAGCTGAGTTTAAATTGGCGTGTTACATTCACTAGTTCCAAAAACATCCAGTGATTTTGCATAGCCACAACATTTCAACAGAAATACTCATCATAAATGTAGATGAAAATACAAGTTATACACGTGGAATTATTTATATACCTCTCCTTAATGCAACCGCTGTGTCAGATTTTTAAAAACTGTACAGAAAAAGCAAACCATGCAATAATCTGAGACGGCGCTCAGAAAATAAAAATAATTATCCACCATGTTGGAGTCAACAGAAATCAGAAATCACATTATAAATATTCCCTTACCTTTGATGATCTTCATCAGAATGCACCCCCAGGAATCCTAGTTCCACAATAAATGCTTGATTTGTTCGATAATGTCCATTATTTAAGTAGCTACTTTTGTTAGCGCGTCTAGTACACAGATCCAGGCGCTCGTGCAGGTCCATCCGAACGTCGGATGAAAACTTCCAAAGGTTATATTACAGGTTGAAGAAACTTGTCAAACTAAGTATAGAATCAATCTTTGGGGTGTTGTTATCATACAATAAAGTTCCAACCGGAGAATTCCTTTGTGTGTAGAGAAGCCATGGAACACAGGTCCATATCATCTGAATTGCGCGTGACTAGCCCTTGGCTCTCTGCCAGACACCTG